>NC_088413.1:40253222-40384313 GCF_034236695.1 Oncorhynchus nerka
GGTGGAGATGGACGGCTGTCAGAGAGCTGGCTGCTCTACGGACTGAGGTAAGAGAACCTAAAGAGGTACAGATGGCACTGAAGGACGAGGTCAGAAAGCTGAGGTGTGACAGAGAGCAGGACAATCCCCGAACCCAACAGACCCCACCTCCTCCTAACAGCCCCCCCCACACACACACACACACACATCCACTGAGGACACACAAAAGCCAGAGATTGTGCTCCTCATTGACTCAAATGGCAAATACATTCAATAGGATAAACTTTTTCCCAAACACAAAGTGGCTAAACCCTGGTCCCCAAACACAAAGTGGCTAAACCCTGGTCCCCAAACACAAAGTGGCTAAACCCTGGTCCCCAAACACAAAGTGGCTAAACCCTGGTCCCCAAACACAAAGTGGCTAAACCCTGGTCCCCAAACACAAAGTGGCTAAACCCTGGTCCCCAAACACAATGTGGCTAAACCCTGGTCCCCAAACACAAAGTGGCTAAACCCTGGTCCCCAAACACAAAGTGGCTAAACCCTGGTCCCCAAACCTAAACCCTGGTCCCCAAACACAAAGTGGCTAAACCCTGGTCCCCAAACACAAAGTGGCTAAACCCTGGTCCCCAAACACAAAGTGGCTAAACCCTGGTCCCCAAACACAATGTGGCTAAACCCTGGTCCCCAAACACAAAATGGCTAAACCCTGGTCCCCAAACACAATGTGGATAAACCCTGGTCCCCAAACACAATGTGGCTAAACCCTGGTCCCCAAACACAATGTGGCTAAACCCTGGTCCCCAAACACAATGTGGCTAAACCCTGGTCCCCAAACACAAAGTGGCTAAACCCTGGTCCCCAAACACAATGTGGCTAAACCCTGGTCCCCAAACACAATGTGGCTAAACCCTGATCCCCAAACACAAAGTGGCTAAACCCTGGTCCCCAAACACAATGTGGCTAAACCCTGGTCCCCAAACACAATGTGGCTAAACCCTGGTCCCCAAACACAATGTGGCTAAACCCTGGTCCCCAAACACAAAGTGGCTAAACCCTGGTCCCCAAACACAAGGCATGTCCTGGAGCTATTGTCAGAGGACAGACTAGGGTTCCCCAGCCACATAATTCACAGGCACAAATGACCTGAGTGCCCAGCAATTAAGGATGGCAACAGCACTCAAGGGAGTGATTGAAAAAGCTTCTTCCACTTTCCCCAACGCACAAGTGGTAATCTCCACCCTGCTACCACCAAAATACTTTCACACTGCCACCTTACAGCGTGTGAATGCAAGCATTTCACGAGACTGTGTCTAAAAACATAATGGTTCCAGTGCCTTGCAAAAGTATTCATCCCCCTTGGCATTTTTCCTATTTTGTTGCATTACAACCTGTAATTTAAATGGATTTTTATTTGGATTTCATATAATGGACGTACACAAAATAGTCAAAATTGGTGAAGTGAAATGAAAAAAATAACTTGTTTAAAAAAAACTTAACTGGAAAAGTGGTGCGTGCGTATGTATTCACCCCCCTCAACAAGATCTGGTGCAACCAATTACCTTCAGAAGTCACATAATTAGTTCAACAATGTCCACCTGTATGCAATCTAAGTGTCACATTACCTGTCACATGATCTCAGTATATATACACCTGTTCTGAAAGGTCCCAGAGTCTGCAACACCACCAAGCAAGCGGCACCATGAAGACAAAGGAGCTCTTTAAACAGGTCAGGGACAAATTTGTGAAGATGTACAGATCAGGGTTGGGTTATAAAAACATATATGAAACTTTGAACAACCCAGGGAGTACCATTAAATCCATTATAAAAAAAATGGAAAGAATATGGCACCACAACAAACCTGCCAGGAGAGGTTCGCCCACCAAAACTCATGGACCAGGCAAGGAGGGCATTAAATCAGGCAACAAAGAGACCAAAGATAACTCTGAAGGAGCTGCAAAGCTCCACAGCGGAGATTGGAGTATCTGTCCATAGGACCACTTTAAGCCGTACACTTCACAGAGCTGGGCTTTACGGAAGAGTGGCCAAAAAAAGCCATTGCTTAAAGAAAAAAATAAGCAAACATGTTTGGTGTTCGCCAAAAGGCATGTGGGAGACTCCCCAAACATATGGAAGAAGGTACTCTGGTCAGAGGAGACAAAAATGTAGCGTTTGGGCCATCAAGGAAAACACTATGTCTGTGCAAACCCAACACCTCTCATCACCCCGAGAACATGTTTTTCATCAGCAGGGACTGGGAAACTGGTCAAAATTGAAGGAATGGTGGATGGTGCTAAATACAGGGAATTTCTTGAGGGAAACCTGTTTCAAGTCTTCCAGAGATGTGATACTGGGACGGAGGTTCACCTTCCAGCAGGACAATGACCCTAAGCATACTGTTAATCAACACTCGAGTGGTTTAAGGGGAAACATTTAAATGTCTTGGAATGGCCTAGTCAAAGCCCAGACCTCAATCCAATTGAGAATCTGTGGTATGACTTAAAGATTGCTGTACACCAGCGGAACCCATTCAACTTGAAGGAGCTGGAGCAGTTTTTCCTTGAAGAATGGGCAAAAATCCCAGTGGCTAGATGTGCCAAGCTTATAGAGATATACCCCAAGAGACTTGCAGCTGTAATTGCTGTAAAAGGTGGCTCGACAAAGTATTGACTTTGGGGGGGTGAATAGTGATGCACACTCAAGTTTTCCGTTTTTTTTCTTATTTCTTTTTTTTCTTCTTTTGCCAGGACTCTGAAGGACATCACCCTCAGCTGCAGCCCCAGCACCTCACACAGGAGCAACAGAGCAAAAGACACCCTGCCCAGACCAGCGAGACACCCTCCTAGACCTGCAAGACCCCCTCCCGAAGGTCATGCACAGAGAGAAACCACGCCAAGAGGACCTCCACCCAGACCACAGCATCACCAGCCACACCCTAACCAGCTAAGACCACCCCAAGCATACCCTGGCCACACCCTATACAGGCCACCCCATATCAGACCTATGACCCTTCTGCCCTGCCCATGCCCCCCGCCCTTGTGGCATGGACCTTAACATGACAGCAACCGCCGCTATTACACCAGCCCAAGCCCCATCCTGCGACCTAAAAGGTATGTATCAGATGCTCAACATGCTCTGCTCACACCTACTGTGATGGTCCGTACCTAAACCACACAAAAACAACACTAGACACTATGGAACACAACGCTATTACTATCTCATCTTGGAATATATAAGGTCTGAGGTCATCTGCCTTTGACCTAAAGAGCAGGAACCCAGACTTCATCAAAGAAATCCGAAATACAGACATTGTCATCCTGCAAGAAACATAAAGGAGGCGGACCCACTGGTTGCCCTCTAGGTTACAGTATGCTAGTAACCACCAAACTACCAGGTGTGAAACAGGGAAGAGACTCAGGGGGTATGCTAATTTGATATAGAGCAGACCTATTCCACTCTATTAAATTAATCAAAACAGGAACATTTTACATCTGGCTAGAAATGAATAAGGAAATGATCTCAACAGAGAAAAATGTCCTCATGTGTGCTACCTATATCTCCCAATAGAATTCCCTTACTTTAACAATGACATCCTAGATGAAGGACGTTTTCAGGCTCAGGGACATGTGCTAATCTGTGTTGACCTAAATGCCAGAACTGGACAAGAACCCAAAACCCTCAGCACACAGGGGGACAAACACCTACCTGGAGGTGACAGCACTCACTCCCCCATATGCCCCCCTAGACACAACTACGACAACATACTGTAACCAACAAAAACGGGTCACAACTCCTGCAGCTCTGTCGGACGCTGGGTATGTACATAGTCAATGGTAGGCTTCGAGGGGACTCATATGGTAGGTACACCAATAGCTCATCTCTTGGCAGTAGTACTGTAGACTACTTTATCACTGACCTCAACCTAGAGTCTCTTAGAGCGTTCACAGTCAGCCCACTGACACCCCTATCAGATCACAGCAAAATCACACTCTACTTAAACAGAGCTGTGCTCAATCATGAGGCATCGAAGCCAAAGAAACTGAATAATATTAAGAAATGCTATAGGTGGAAGGAAGAATGTGTGGAAAACTAACCAAAAACTATTAGGCAACAACAAATTCCATCCTTTCTAGACAATCCCCGGACAAAAGGTTTCACTGTAATAGTAAAGGTGTAAACTTGGCAATAGAAAACCTAAACAGTATATTTGACCTCTCAGCTTCCCTATCAAATAAAAACATGTCAAGCAGACAACCTAAGAAAATTAACCAACAATAACAAATGGTTTGATGAAGAATGCAAAAACCTAAGAAAGAAATTGAGAACTTATCCAACCAAAAACAGAGACCCAGAAAACCTGAGTCTACGCCTTCACTATGGTGAATCACTAAAGACAGAAATACACTACGGAAGAAGAAGGAACAGCACGTCAGAAATCTGCTCAATGTCATTGAAGAATCAATACAAATCTAACCACTTCTGGAAAAATTGGGAAAACTCAAAACACACAACAACACAAAGAGTTACCTATCCAAAACGGAGATGTGTGGATAAACCACTTCTCTAATCCTTTTGTCTCTATAACAAAGACCAAACAGCTAAAACATATACATGATCCAGAGATATTAAGACCTGAGCCCTAGGACCATGCCTCAGGACTACCTGACATGATGACTCCTTGCTGTCCCCAGTCCACCTGGCCGTGCTGCTGCTCCAGTTTCAACTGTTCTGCCTTATTATTATTGGGCCATGCTGGTCATTTATGAACATTTGAACATCTTGGCCATGTTCTGTTATAATCTCCACCCGGCACAGCCAGAAGAGGACTGGCCACCCCACATAGCCTGGTTCCTCTCTAGGTTTCTTCCTAGGTTTTGGCCTTTCTAGGGAGTTTATCCTAGCCACCGTGCTTCTACACCTGCATTGCTTGCTGTTTGGGGTTTTAGGCTGGGTTTCTGTACAGCACTTTGAGATATCAGATGATGTACGAAGGGCTATATAAATACATTTGATTTTATTTGATGATCAAACACATATCTTAGAATCAACTATTAAAGACTACCAGAACCCACTGGATTCTCCAATTACCTTGAACGAACTACAGGACAAAATAACAACCCTCCAACCCAGAAAGGCCTGTGGGGTAAAATATACAGACCACAAATTCTGATTGGCTATACTTAAACTCATTAACATCATCCTCAGCTCTGGCTCTGGAAGAGCTCTCAGCTCTTCCCCAATATTTGGAACCAAGGACTGATCACCCCAATCATTAAAAGTGGAGAAAAATTTGACCCCAATAACTACCGAGGGATATGAATCAACAGCAACCTTGGGAAAATCCTCTGCATTATCATTAACAGCAGACTCGTATATTTCCTCAGCGGAAACAATGTACTGAGCACATGTCAAATTTGGCTTTTTACCAAATTACCGTACGACAGACCACGTATTCACCCTGAACACCCAATTGACAAACACACAAACCAAAACAAAGGCAAGGTCTTCTCATGCATTGTTGATTTCAAAAAATCTTTCGACTCAATTTGGCATGAGGGTCTGCTATACAAATTGATTGAATATAGTGTTGGGGGGAAAAACATACAACATTAAGAAATCCAAGATGCAACTTAAGCCCCACCCTCTTCAACATATATATATTTCAACGAATTGGAGAGGGCACTATACAATCTGCAGCACCCGGCCTCACCCTACTAGAATCTGAAGTCAAATGTCTACTGTTTGCTGATGATCTGCTGCTTCTGTCCCCAACCAAGGAGGGGCTACAGCAGCACCTAGAACCGATTCTGTCAGACCTGGGCCCTGACAGTAAATCTCAGTAAGACAAAAATAATGGGTGTTCCAAAAAAGGCCCAGTTGCCAGGACCACGAATACAAATTTAATCTAGACACCGTTGCCCTAGAGCACACAAAAAACTATACCTACCTCGGCGTAAACATCAGCGCCACAGGTAACTTCCACAAAGCTGTGAACGATCTGAGAGACAAAGCAAGAAGAGCCTTCTATGCCATCAAAAGGAACATAAAATTCAACATATCAATTAGGATCTGGCAAAACATACTTTAATCAGTTATAGAACCCATTGTCCTTTATAGTTGTGAGATCTGTGGTCCACTCACCAAACAAGAATTCACAAAATGAGACAAACACCAAATTAAGATTCTGCATGCAGAATTCTGCAAAACTATCCATAGTGTACAACGTAAAACACCAAATAATGCATGCAGAGCAGAGTTAGCCCGATACCCGCTAATTATCCAAATCCATAAAAGGTCCATTAAATTCTACAACCACCAAAAAGGAAGCGATTCCCAAACCTTCCATAACAAAGAGAAATTAAACTGCAGAAGAGCCCCAACTGTTCACAAACAGACTCCACATAGCCCCAAGACAGCCACACAATTAGACCCAAACAAATCATGAGAAAACAAAAATAATTTATTAAAAAACTGAGCAAACTAGAATGCTATTTGGCCCTAAACAGAGAGTACACAGTGGACTGACCCTTAATCTAGGAAAACTTTGACTATGTACAGACTCAGTGAGCATAGCCTTGCTATTGACAAAGGCCGCCAGGCGTAGACCTGGCTCTCAAGAGAAGGCAGGCTATGGGCACCCACAAATGAGGTGGAAACTGAGCTGCACTTCCTAACCTCCTGCCAAATGTATGACCATATTAGAGACATATATTTCCCTCAGATTACATAGACCCACAAAGAATTTGAAAACAAATCCAATTTTGATAAACTCCCATATCTATTGGGTGAAATACCACAGTGTGCCATCACAGCAGCAAGATTTGTGACCTGTTGCCACAAGAAAAGGGCAACAAGTGAAGAACAAACACTTTAGTAAATACCTATATTTAGGTTTATTTATTTTCCCTTTTGTACTTTAGCTATTTGCACATCATTGCAACACTGTATAAATACACAACATTTTGTGAGTGTGTTTAATGCTCATTTTGAATTGCTTATTTCACTTTTTTTATGATCTATTTCACTTGCTTTGGCAATGTAAACATATGTTTCCCATTCCAATAAAGCCCCAAATTGAATTGAGAGAGAGAGAGAGAGAGAGAGAGAGAGAGAGAGAGAGGGGGAGAGGGGCTGAGTTGTTATACTTAGCTGTAGATGTATGATACGGTACACACACACATTCCAGACACACGTGTATGCCCCAGAGGTATTTTTATGTGCCCCAATATATCAATCATAAAATCATCTTCACACACACACACACACACACACACACACACACACACACACACACACACACACACACACACACACACACACACACACACATAAAAATGGTCACTCAAGTCATAGACTGTTCTCTCTGCCACCACATGGGTAGCAATACCGATGTACCAAGTCTGGAACCAAAAGGACCTCGAACAGCTTCTACTCCCAAGCCATAAGACTGCTAAATAGTTAACCAAATAGCTAACCTTGCCAAATAGCTAACCTTGCCAAATAGCTAACCTTGCCAAATAGCTAACTTTGCCAAATAGCTAACCTTGCCAAATAGCTAACTTTGCCAAATAGCTAACCTTGCCAAATAGCTAACCTTGCCAAATAGCTAACCTTGCCAAATAGCTAACCTTGCCAAATAGCTAATTGCCAAATAGCTAACCTTGCCAAATAGCTAACCTTGCCAAATAGCTAACCTTGCCAAATAGCTAACCTTGCCAAACAGCTAACCTTGCCAAATAGCTCATCCGCATTGAATGGACTATAACACTTTGTCTCACCACATACGCTGCTGCTACTGTTTATTATCTATGCCGTTGCCCAGTCACTTTAAATCAAATCAAATCAAGTCCAAGTTTATTTGTCACGTGCGCCGAATACAACAGGTGGTAGACCTTACAGTGAAATGCTGACTTACCTACATGTACTGTACATACCAACCTCAATTACCTCGTACCTCTGCACACCGACTCGGTACTGTTACTCCGTGTATATAGCCAAGTTATCGTTATTCAATGTGTATTTTATTCCTTGTGTTATTATTTTTCTATTCTTTTTCTCTCTGCATTGCTGGGAAGGGCCCGTAAGTAAGAATTTCACTGTTAGTCTACACCTGCTGTTTACGACGCATGTGACAAATACAATTAGATTTCACATCTATCAGAACAGGGTGGGGAAGAGTGAAAACACATGACACGCGCAGAATGACAGAGTACAATCATTCATTACTGTAATTACAACCCGCGCCTGTTCCCTATTGCATTCAGTGAGAGGAGAAAAGAGAGGGAGGGAGTGCTCCTGTGAGCAGCGGTGTTTAACTACTACCTGCCTAGGATGGAGAGGCCGGAACCTAGAGATGGTTCCCTTGTCAACCCCCTGGGAGAGCGAGACAGAGCACCAGTGTCCCCTGCTGGATAGAGCCAGTACTACAACGTCACTTCTTAAATTGGTATAGACACTGTTGGAAGAGGCAGGCAACAGTCTGGGCGATGCTCAATCGGAGAGTTTGTTCTCTCCTCGACTCCTTCTTCCGCCTCTTCGCCATGACCCAGGAACCGATAAGTGACCGCCATATGTAGGAGACTGTCAATTCACGTTTGATCCTTTCCTCCACTGCCTCCTCCTCCGGAATAGAAATACTCAGGCGTCTCCTACACCGGAAGAGTTTTGAAATCCACCACACCCCCTTTCTGTCAGCAGTGGTGTTCTCGGAGAAGAAAAGCACTTGCACATTTAAAAACAACACCTACTGCTATCAAACAACTAGAACAACTTGCCAAGAAATACCACTTCACACACGTGTTTTGGGATTCCTCTGTCAGCGTCATTCGACTGATGCACGAGTGGAGAAGTAGCCTCACGTTACACAAGCGCATTATTTCCACCGTTCCCTCGCTTTCCCGCCCCTCCTCGGTTATCGTTGACCTTACTTCTTTCTAAAGGAGGAGAGCAGGGAACGGAGGAGACGACCCGAGGAATCGAGAGAATCCAATTGCAGTTGTCCCTCTGTCTGGTTTCACACTGACAAACAGAGGATGACTGTGACCCAAAGCACAGAGTAATATGCCCTCAGTCAAGTCACTCTTTTTGTATAGTATATACAGTATAATAAAAATATATAAAGTGCCTTGAGACCAATGCGAAATGCACTGTATATAAACCTGACTTGACTGTGTAAGGAAGAGTTAACAGGAGTAGCCTATGCTACGCTGGATTGGTGGGCTGTGTCAGGAGCCGGGCCTGTATCGGTCAGGGCTGTAGTGGGGAATCAGGAGGTCTGGACCAGTACTTGCAGTTCAAAATAAGATTCCGTTTCATTTCCCTATTCATTCACAATTCTAAAGTTCGGGAGAAAAGGGAATGGTAATGAAATCACAATGGAATTCTCGCGCTCTGCTGGCCTTCTCCTGCCCATGAGAACATTCTAGTTCTCAGTAACCCACACTGGTGTGTGGAATCTCCATGCTCCAGTGAGGATGCATCCCACTGATCCCCATACTGTACAGCCCTGACCTCTCCATCTCCCTCCTGGTCTCAATTACTTATAATGGAGAGGCAGGGGTCTGGTGATCAGTGGTATGGGCCCAGTCCTCCCTCCTCTCACTCTGGTTCTGCTCTGGCCCATTTGAATCGCGCATGCACACAAACACAGCCTTCCATTGGTTGGGCAGCTGTGTTCCAGATCTGTGCGTGGTGCTCAATGTTTTGGATTGGGGTGGATGTACGTGTCTGCATTAGTGTGTGTATGTGTAATCTGTTCATCTCGGTCTCCTCTCCTCTGGGTTTGGGGGACCAGCACGTCCCTTACCACGGTAACTCAGAGCAGATTTGGCACGCTGAAACAGGCGCGGTGACAAAATTCCTGCTCAGCGGGAGGGAGGCACGGAGGGTTTGTGTGTATGCTGTGACCACCCTGCCCATCTCTCCATCCCACCAGGCTGACACATTAGTTAGTCACAGCTGCTGTGGAGAATGTGGACTCAAATCCCTATGAAGGCAGAAGAGCTGGAGAGGAGAGGAGAGGAGGAGAAGAGAGGAGAGGAGAGGAGGAGAGGAGAGGAGGAGAGGAGAGGAGAAGAGAGGAGAGGAGAGAGGAGAGGAGAAGAGAAGAGAAGAGAAGAGAGGAGAGGAGAAGAGAGGAGAGGAGAAGAGAGGAGAGGAGAAGAGAAGAGAAGAGAAGAGAGAGAGAGGAGAGGAGAGGAGAGGAGAATAAATGAGAGGAGAGGAGAGGAGAATAAAGAGAGAGGAGAGGGAGAGGAGAGAATAAATGAGAGAGGAGAGAGGAGAGGAGAATAAATGAGAGGAGAGGAGGAGGAGAATAAAGGAGAGAGGAGAGGAGAAGAGAGGAGAATAAATGAGGAGAGGAGAGAAGAGAGGAGAGGAGAGGAGAGAGGAGGGAGAGAAGAGAAGAGAAGAGAAGGAGAGGAGAGGAGAGGAGAGGAGAGGAGAGGAGAATAAATGAGAGGAGAGGAGAGGAGAGGGGAGGAGAGGAGAGGAGAATAAATAAGAGGAGAGGAGAGGAAAAGAAAAGAGAGGAGTGGGGAGGAGCAGTACACACCACCATGCACTTCTTTAACTGAATCAGACAGAGGTAGAGAAAATGGGGGAGAGAGAGGGCATGAGAGAGGGAAGGAGAGAGAGAGCTGGAATCCATCTTTGATCAAAGTGACCGTTACTCAATGAGAATTGGCGGTGGAGGGGCAAAGGGGAGTGGGGGGGTGGAGAGACAGAGAGAGAGAGAGTGTTCTTCGTTTATTCCCTTTCCTTTAAGGATATGAAAATGCCCCAGGGAGGTCGATACAGGGGTCATGACCTTTCCACCCTTCTGGGGGGGGGGGGGGGCAGTTTGAGGCTTGCACTTGAAGAGGACGCTGGCTGTCGTGTTAACTGTCTAACGGTCCTTTCACAGATTCTCTCACTAACTGTCTTCTTATAGACAGGCACTTCTGTCTCTCTTTCTTGCTGTGTCTCAAGGGGGACTGTGTGGGGGGGACTTGAAGAAGCTAGTGGGGTCTAGGTTCTTCAAGCATCTGCTGTTGGTGTGTGTTGGGTCAAATAAGAGAAATCTGGAAGGAGGGGAGGGGGGTTGAGAATCTCATAAGACATGTGTAACTGTTATAGACATGGTGTTATTGGCTCTTTTGTTATATCTGCCTCCGAAAACGTTGAACCGGAATGTTTGGTTATTAAAGGAACTGTTTGAAAGCTGCTCAACACATTCTGTACCAACAGCTGCTGTAAATGTGTAACGTCAGTTATTTCACTGTGGGATTCTCAAGAATACGACAGGCCTGATACTTTTATTTAACCCCCGAGAGTCTGTTGGCGCACCGCTGCGTCAATTTAAGTAACATAATAAAAAAATCCCCATCAACATCCGTCAATTCAATCCACCGCAGCTGCCTATTGGCAGCCATCTTTATCTGCTGTGGAAGGAGTCCTACAATTTCAAATCAAATAGCCAAATGATCCCTGGTATGACCATCTTAAAACAATTCCATTTGTCAGCTTGGAATCCCCCACTCCTAATGGCTTAGACTCTCTTAAGAACTCATTTCAAAAACGGGACCAAATGTAACATACCTACAACCTCACCGCACAATTCAAAGGATCTCTAACCATCGAAATGATGATCTCTAACCACCGAAATGATGATCTCTAACCACCGAAATGATGATCTCTAACCACCGAAATGATGATCTCTAACCACCGAAATAATGATCTCTAACCACCGAAATGATGATCTCTAACCATCGAAATGATGATCTCTAACCATCGAAATGATGATCTCTAAACCATCGAAATGATGATCTCTAACCACCGAAATGATGATCTCTAACCACCGAAATGATGATCTCTAACCACCGAAATGATGATCTCTAACCATCGAAATGATGATCTCTAAACCATCGAAATGATGATCTCTAACCATCGGAATGATGATCTCTAACCACCGAAATGATGATCTCTAACCACCGAAATGATGATCTCTAACCACCGAAATGATGATCTCTAACCATCGAAATTATGATCTCTAACCACCGAAATGATGATCTCTAACCACCGAAATGATGATCTCTAACCATCGAAATGATGATCTCTAACCACCGAAATGATGATCTCTAACCATCGAAATGATGATCTCTAACCATCGAAATGATGATCTCTAACCATCGAAATGATGATCTCTAACCACCGAAATGATGATCTCTAAACCATCGAAATGATGATCTCTAACCACCGAAATGATGATCTCTAAACCATCGAAATGATGATCTCTAACCACCGAAATGATGATCTCTAACCACCGAAATGATGATCTCTAACCACCGAAATGATGATCTCTAAACCATCGAAATGATGATCTCTAACCATCGAAATGATGATCTCTAACCACCAAAAGTGCAACGTTAGAAACATTAGATGACAAGACGTTTGACTGATGTAATGTCCATTAGACAGAGAAGTACCTGGATGACAGTGATCTTATTTCTCACAGATTTTAGTGAGCATTTCTCCTTTGCCAAGATAATCTTAAACCATGCAGTCGAATGAAACGTAAGATCCCCCATTCATTCTGTTGGATGGATTATCTTGGCAAAGGAGAAATGCTCACTGAAATCTGTGAGAAATAAGATTTTTGTGCATCTGGAAAATGTCTAGGATCTTTTATTTCAGCTCATGAAACATGGGACCAACACTTTACATGTTGAGTTCATCTTTTTGTTCATTGTATAATATATATGTATATAAATAGTTTGTACTATTTTGGCGGACTCTTGTGGTTAGTTTCGTTCAGTTTTATCAGTCAACAGCAGGGGGCACTATGGGGTAACACTTCATTTGGATAGTCCATCTGCAGACTATCAGTAGCATTTCAACTAACTATCTACTAACCCTAACCCTAATCCTTAACTTAACCCTCACCCTAACCCTTAACTTAACCCTCACCCTAACCCTTAATCTAAACCTAACTCTAACCGTAACCTTACCAAGCGGTTGCTTACCAGACGATAGTTTGTTGATAGTATGACCGTCTGTGGAGCATCTACAGATGGAAAATCCTGACCATCCAAATGAAGTGTCACCCAGTACGCTTCTAAAACTGTGAGGTGACAACACAATCTATGATCTAGTATTATTGATATCAATTCCATTGGATGGAGGGATGTTTTTGTTGTTGTTGTTGAAAGCATTAACACCTCTGTCCTCCCCCAGATACATGCTCATGAAGACCAATAGGAACGTCAGATACTAATGCATAACATTAACCCACAAAGCTCTGGGTTACCACCAACACAAGAAAGGTGTGAAGAACGGCTTGAGTCTCAAGCGAGGACCTCAACGAGCCAAGGCCAGTACTGCCAAATATGCACAATGTGGGCACAATAGACACAGGAAAACACCTACTGTGACAATAGAATATAACAGTAGAATTTCACAGTAGAAACTAACAGTAATATCGCACGGCAGAATCTCACAGTAGAGTCTAACGACCAGGGCAGAAGTGTGTTTTCTCCTGTGGTTTAGCACAGTGCTAGGGTTTAACCTTGGCTAGATCACTACAGAGGGAAACACCCATTCATTACATAAACAAGCCAGCGACTGAGGAAGGCCAGAGAGTGTGTACAGACACACACGCACACATACACACAGGCACACGCTCGCATGCACCACGGATTGAGTGGTATGGGTTTGTGTTTGTCTATAAAACTCTGTACTGTACAGCTGTTTTTCCCTCCTCTCCTCTGCTGTTTTCTACTCCCTCTCCTCTGTCTGTGTCTGGTATAGTCATCACTCTGCCCCCCTACAGCCCTACAACCCTACAACCCTCCAGCCTTACAACCCTAAAACCCACACCCCTCTGTTTTTCAGCTCGCTCCATGAAATCCAGCTCAGCCCCCCCCCCCTGTCTCTTTTCCTCCTCTCCCATTCTTCCTCCCTTCCCCTCTCATTCTTCCTCTTTTCTCTCTTTCCTCCTCTCCCATTCTTCCTCCCTTCCCCTCTCTTCTTTCTCTCTTTCCTCCTCTCCCATTCTTCCTCCCTTCCCTCTCTTCTTTCTCTCTTTCCTCCTCTCCCATTCTTCCTCCCTTCCCCTCTCTTCTTTCTCTCTTTCCTCCTCTCCCATTCTTCCTGCCTTCCCCTCTCTTCTTTCTCTCTTTCCTCCTCTCCCATTCTTCCTCCCTTCCTCTCTTTCCTCCTCTCCCATTCTTCCTCTTTCCTCCTCTTTCCCATTCATTTCCTGCCTTCCCCTCTCTTCTTTCTCTCTCTTCCTCCTCTCCCATTCTTCCTGCCTTCCCCTCTCTTCTTTCTCTCTTTCCTCCTCTCCCATTCTTCCTCCCTTCCCCTCTCTTCTTTCTCTCTTTCCTCCTCTCCCCCGTCTTTCTCCGTTCTCTCCGCCTGCAAGCTCGATCTCTGTCTCTTCAGCTGAACACTGTCAAGGTGATTGACTGTCTGTCTATGACATCACCCCGGGTATCAGGGCTCACCGCTCATCTCCTGTTCACCTCAGAAGAAAGCTGGCCCGGGGACATGAATGTGACACCTGATGACTCACAAAGGAGTAGAGGGGAGGAAGTGAGGGGGTGTTGTTTTCTGGACAAGTCGGACTTGGCTCTCCGGTTCGCTGTCCCTTGTAAGAAGAGAAGTCACATGAGGTCTCTCTCCCTCTGACTACAACAAAAAACAGCTCGGTGTTGCTTCAACACTCCTCCTCTCTGTAACTCCCTTGTCTTGTGGATGTCTGTGTGGGCTTTACACCTCTACCGTCACACAGATAGTTACACACACACTACAGTCTCATTCTCTATCCCCAACGCCCTCTCCCGCTTTCTCTCTTTCCCTCTCTACCCCGCTCCCTCACTTCCCCGTCTCCTCCATTCTCTTTCCTCCCATCTCTCTCTTTCTATCCCCTTTTTCTCTCCTGTTCTCTTCTTGCAGTTGATTTCCCTGTGGTATTTCCCAAAGTAAACAGACGGCATGTTGTGTGTAAGACAGATCACATCTGTCCACAGTACCGCCGCGCTGCTTGACACACACACACACACACACACACACACACACACACACACACACACACACACACACACACACACACACACACACACACACACACACACACACACACACACACACAGTCTGTCTTGTCTGTGGGAAACACCATGAGTGATTGAGATCTCCCAATGCCTGTGGATCCGATGTGATGCAAGCGGATGTTTTCACTCAGCTCCTTCAGTCTGTTTTGACAGTCAGCAAAAAACAACACCATGATTTGGTTAGTCCATCTGTAAAACCAAGGGAGGAAGAAGAAGAACACCCTGCCCGGAAAATATTTAGGACGAGCTTCCTTCCTTTTTAGAATTTGCATCTATAATTATAATGCAACTTAAAGTACAGTAAGCGCAGACAATTTAGTGTGTGTATGTGATCGATGAAGGAAATGAACCCTTGACCTTGGCATTGCCACACTTCTACTAACTGAGCCCTGCACGAGCTGTAGTAGCCTACTACTGCAACAGCCCCAGCCTCTGTCTGTCTTCTTGACAGCGTGCTGTGAACGTGGCTAGTTTTACAGATCCAAGCAGGATGGAAAACACTGCTCAACAATTATGGCTAGTGGTCCCTGGATCAGCTGTGGATGGTTGAAGTCGACGCACGCGCAAACGCACGCACGCACACACACACGCACACACGCACACACACACACACACACACACACACACACACACACACACACACACACACACACACACACACACACACACACACACACACACACTGAGGCCAGCATTGACCAACAGAGTGTAAACATGTTGCCTGCATGGGGTTCTTCTGGTTAGTCCTCCTCACATAGAGAATCCACAAGATGAGAGCGTGCATTGTAGTTTAGATCTTTATACTGTCATCATCGAGAAAACCGTGAGGAGACGCATATTACTGTACTCACACAAACAAACACACGTGTACGTACTGTACGCACACGTCCGGAGCATCACGCCTTGTAAAATGAAGCCTCTCCCGTAAGGCATTTTTGTGTGACGTACAGTAGATGAACAGCCACCAATCTTTTAGCCCCAGTGATTTAAAGATCACTGTCTAGCCACACTCACACGGTCTGCATCCGAAGCCACTGTGCTACACGCTCACAAACACACGCACACATGCCGTACACACACACAGTACACACACACACACACACACACAGTGCACACACACACACACAGTCTGCACCCACTGCCACCATGTGCTGGCCTACGTCTCACTCATACTCACTTGACCAGAGTGCATTTTACAGGCTGGTGGAGAGATGAGTTTGTTGAAAATTTGAACACAGCCAACTAAACCACTCACTATAAACCCTGTTACAAAATGGCAATGGTGAATCATGGGATGTGAATATTGAATATGATATATATGATTATAACATTATTATACAGTATACATATTGTGATTAAGAGTGTAAGTGGAGGGTAGGTTTTATTCCTGTTTCCATTGCAACGCCATCGACCACAGTAACGCTAACTAGCCTTCACCCGCAGGTGTCTGCTTTGTCAGCTCCAGCACCACACCACAGCTAAACAGACCACACACAGAGTTACTAGGAAAGGAAGAGGGAGAAGAGGAGGGGAAAGACAGAGCCAA
Organism: Oncorhynchus nerka; assembly: GCF_034236695.1. NCBI lineage: Eukaryota > Metazoa > Chordata > Actinopteri > Salmoniformes > Salmonidae > Oncorhynchus > Oncorhynchus nerka. The sequence continues at coordinate 40,269,841 of NC_088413.1, forward strand.
CGAGGGAGAGGTAAAGCTAATGGCCTTTTCTTAAAGACAGAAAGAAAAAAGAAAAACGGTTCCCCCCCCCCCCCTTTCTTTCAAACATTTTATTAGACCTTTTCAGTACATCACAGTCACCAACAACAATGCAAAACAACCTAAACATACTTTGTGTAACACGTAACACAAGGCAACAGGAGATGTCGAGGTCTTCCAAAAGTAAAACATGTCAGAATAAAGCAAATGAGCAAATAATGTCGTTGTATTTTACTCAACTCATTCCTCTGGTCCGAGGTATAATAACATCATTCATGAACACTGCCTGTTGTCTCTTTTTTAGTCAAATGAAGCTCTTCTCTTCCAGTGCTTCTCTCTCTTTCTCTGTCTCTCTCTCTCTCTCTCTCTCTCTCTCTCTTTCTCTCTCTGTCTCTCTCTCTCTCTTTCTCTCTCTGTCTCTCTGTCTCTCTCTCTCTCTCTCTCTCTCTCTCTCTCTCTCTCCTCCTTTTCTCCTCTCATCTTTAGCTGTGTGTCAGCCTCCCTCACGTTGCTGCTGTAAAAATGGGATTTTGTTTATTTTCTTTTTATAGTGAGTTTCCATCATGTTGTTCCACTCCTCTCTGGCTGTGGTTCCCTCTGCCCGGCCAAATGGCAGTAGCACGGCTCCCAGGACATCAAGAGGGAAAAACAGACCTATTTGTTGGCCTAACTAAGAAAAACTCTCCAGTCTTCAAACAACTAGTCAACACGTGAAATGGTGACATGGACGAGCCAAGGTTGTACAATAAAAAGCTGTGGCAAGGTTAGGGGCTCCAATATTGCAACCTGTTGTGGCCAATCACAATCTTCCTTTCAATCCAGGTCACTGGCGTTGACAACCAATGAATGGGCGCCGAACTGGGTGATACTACTGGCTCAGTAGTATAAAGGTTTCCTGGTCTTTCTTCAGTCCTGGTCTAGTACAGTCCACAGACGCATGCAAACGGCAACGTCGTACAAACATCAACGACATCACACCCTGCCCAGAGCCACTAGCACACAACCCCCATCACTTTCCACCACCTGGCCTGAAACTGCACCTTTTTGTTTCTCTCTGTAGCCCACGCACTTTCAATGTTTCAATAATAAATCAGTCGAATTTTCATTATGTTTACGGTGGCGGATTGATTCGTTTCCACGTTTTAGTATATGTTTCTCAGGGCGAGTGATGAGAAGAGAATCGTCCAGCCCATTGGGTGTCTCACTACACCCCCATATGCCATGTCTTGAAATATGCAGACAGACGGATTAAAAGTATGTTTACATTGTCATACTTCAGACAGTCAACTTTCTAGCTCCGCCCACAACTTCCAGACTTTAAGGCATTCCCAGAAAGCATGGATTATTGAGTCAGTAGTCGGCTAAGCGAACCGGACGAATGTGTTCGCAAACTCCCTTAAAATACCTCCGCTTGAAGAAAAAAATGTCAAAGTGGGAAAAGTACTGTTAGTCCATTTTGAGATCAAATCAAATCAAATGTTATTTGTCACATACACATGTTTAGCAGATGTTAATGCAAGTGTAGCGAAATGCTTGTGCTTCTAGTTCCGACAATGCAGTAATAACCAACAAGTAATCTAGCTAACAATTCCAAAACGACTACCTTATAGACACAAGTGTAAGGGGATAAAGAATATGTACATAAAGATATATGAATGAGTGATGGTACAGAGCGGCATAGGCAAGATACAGTAGATGGTATTGAGTGCAGAATATACATATGAGATGAGTATGTAAACAAAGTGGCATAGTTAAAGTGGCTAGTGATACATGTATTACATAAGGATGCAGTAGATGATATAGAGTACAGTATATACGTATACATATGAGATGAATAATGTAGGGTATGTAAACATTATATTAGGTAGCATTGTTTAAAGTGGCTGGTGATATATTTGACATCATTTCCCATCAATTCCCATTATTAAAGTGGCTGGAGTTGAGTCAGTGTGTTGGCAGCAGCCATTCAATGTTAGTGGTGTAGCTAGTATACACTTCCTCAAAATAGTCTGAAATGATCTAAAATAACTCAAGAAATCTTTCATTCATTTTGATATTTTTGCTGAGGAGATCTTAGTTCCGCAATTTTCCATCTAACCAAGATGTTTAGTGCAGTATTTCTCAAAGATAAAATGTCCATGAAAACGAGTCGTCCGTCGTTGAATGACAACAAAGACTTTATCGAAGAATCCCTCCTGTTGACCAATCACCTACGAAGGGGCGTACACTTCTCTTACCGACTTCGGCTTGCACCCGAACAGCCGGATTCCGAAGTCCAAAACAAACAAAAATGTCACAAAATGTGGTCATAATATATGCACGAACTCTTCCAAACTTTTTTGTCTCAGAAGAATGCTGACTCCTTTACTGCACTTGCAACTCTAGAGCAGAGAGAGCAGACCACGTAAACCAGGGTTCCCCAAATGGCCCCAAAATGGAATTTGTCCCACAGTTGATTCTATTTGGCTCCCTAAGTTTCCCCCAAAAATAGAGATAAATGTGATCTTATACAAATGTAAGCAAGGTTTGAAATGATTATGTTTTTGTAAAATATTATACACCACATGTCTAAAAGTAGGTGGACATCAATGAGTGGATTTGGCTATTTCAGCCACACCCGTTGAACATTGAGCACACAGCAATGCATTCTCCATAGACAAACATTGGCAGTAGAATGGCCCATACTGAACATGGCACTGTCATAGCATGCCACCTTTCCAACAAGTCCGTTCATCAAATGTCGGCCCTGCTAGAGCTGAAATGTGTAGGATCAACAATGGTTCAGCCATGAAATGGTTGGACCGCCGAGTGCTGAAGTGCGTAGCGCATAAAAATCGTCTGTCCTCGGTTGCAACACTCACTACCGAGTTCCAAACTGCCTCTGGAAGCAATAACTGTTTGTCGGGAGCTTCATGAAATGGGTTTTCATGACCGAGCAGCCGCACACAAGCCTAAGATAACCATGTGCAATTCCAAGCATCGGCTGGAGTGGTGTTGGACTCTGGAGCAGTAGAAACGCATTCTCTGGAGTGATGAATCACGCTTCACCATCTGGCATTCCAACTGACAAATCTGGTTTTGACGGATGCCAGGAGAACACTACCAGCCCCAATGCATAATGGCCAACTGTAAAGTTTGGTGGATGAGGAATAATGGTCTTGGGCTGTTTTTCATGATTTGGGCTATGACCCTTAGCTCCAGTGAAGGGTAATCTTAACGCTACAGCATACAATGACATTCTAGATGATTCTGTGCTTTCAACTTTGTGGCAACAGTTTGGGGAAGGCCCTTTCCTGTTTCAGCATGACAAAACCCTGCAGTGCACAAAGCGAGGTCCATACAGAAATTGTTTGTCGAGATCAGTGTGGAAGAACTGACGTCAACCCCATCGAACACCTTTGGGATGAATTGGAACACCAACTGCAAGCCAGACCTAATCGCCCAACATCAGTGCCCGACCTCAATAATGCTCATGTGGGTAAATGGAAGCAAGTCCCCGCAGCAATGTTCCACCATCTAGTGGAAAGCCTTCCCAGAAGAGTGGAGGCTGTTATAGCAGCAAAGGAGGGACCAACTCCATATTAATGCCCATGATTAAGGAGCAGGTGTCCACATACTTTTGGTCATCAGGTCAAATTATTTTTTATTATGTTCCAGCCCCCTGACCATTCACTCAAGAAGAAAATCAGCCCACGGCTGAATCCAGTTGATGATCCATGATGTAAACCCTGTAGGCCTGACAGGCAGACATTGTTGTGACTGGGAGCACTGGAGCACATTGTGCAGCTCAGGCCAGGCCAGCCATCCAGCCACTCTCCTTTCCAGCCAGGGCCCTAGATAGTGCTCTGAACATTTCCTCTGCAGCCCCAACAGACAGACACAAGCCAGTGATAAACCAGCGGCTGAGCTATTATACCAACAATGGGCTGAGAGAGAGAGAGACAAAGGGAGCGAGAGAGACAGAGAGAGAGAGAGAGAGACAGAGAGAGAGAGAGAGAGAGAGAGAGAGAGAGAGAGAGAGAGAGAGAGAGAGAGAGAGAGAGAGAGATTAGGACTGGTGAGCTGGCTGATGAGTGCTGGCTAAAATAAGGAATGTTTAGAGTAGCAGAGGGGAGAGTAGCAACACAGTACATTAGCTCTGTTCAGACACAAGTACATATATACCATATACAGTACACTCAAAGAATCAATCATGATGTTCTGAGGACTTAATAAAGACTTTATACACCGAGTATACATAACATTAAGAACACCTGCTTTTACCATGACATAGACTGACCAGGTGAATCCAGGTGAAGTCTACGATCCCTTACTGATGTCACTTGTTAAATCCACTTCAATAAGTGTAGATAAAGGGGAGGAGACAGGTTAAATAAGTGTCTTCAGGCCTTGAGACAATTGAGACATGAATTGTGTATGTGTGCCATTCAGAGAGTGCATGGGCCAGCATCCCTGTGGAACACTTTCGACACCTTGTAGAGTCCACGCCCTGACGAACTGAGGCTGTTCTGGGGGCAAAAGGGGTGTAACACAATCAGTGCCAGGGGTTCCTGATGTTTGGTATACTCAGTGAATATGTGTTACAGAAGTGTGTTTGTGTGTTTTACTGTACTACATGTAATTTAATGTTCCATTTCTTTACACCTACCACATTGACCGTGTGTGTGTGTGTTTGTGTGTATGTGTGTGTGTGTTGTATATATGTGTGTGTGTTGTATATATGTGTGTTGTATATACAGGTGTGTGTGTGTGTGTGTGTGTGTGTGTGTGTGTGTGTGTGTGTGTGTGTGTGTGTGTGTGTGTGTGTGTGTGTGTGTGTGTGTGTGTGTGTGTGTGCGTGCGTCTGTGTTTAGTGTTGAGCGATTATTGCTTTTTGAGGTCGGTTGGATTTCGGTTTAACATTTTTGTGTGACTGCCCATTGCTGCTTATCATTTAGCAACCATCATTCATCCACCGAGCTGCAAAACCTGGACCCGTACAAATCAGCTGGGCTTGACAATCTGGACCCTCTATTTCTGAAACTATCCGCCGCCATTGTCGCAACCCCTATTACCAGCCTGTTCAACCTCTCTTTCATATCGTCTGAGATCCCCAAGGATTGGAAAGCTGCCGCAGTCATCCCCCTCTTCAAAGGGGGAGACACCCTGGACCCAAACTGTTACAGACCTATATCCATCCTGCCCTGCCTTATCTAAGGTCTTCGAAAGCCAAGTCAACAAACAGGTCACTGACCATCTCGAATCCCACCGTACCTTCTTCGCTGTGCAATCTGGTTTCCGAGCCGGTCACGGGTGCACCTCAGCCACGCTCAAGGTACTAAACGATATCACAACCACCATCGATAAAAGACAGTACTGTGCAGCCGACTTCATCGACCTTGCCAAGGCTTTCGACTCTGTCAATCACCATATTCTTATCGGCAGACTCAGTAGCCTCGGTTTTTCTGATGACTGCCTTTCCTGGTTCACCAACTACTTTGCAGACAGAGTTCAGTGTGTCAAATCGGAGGGCATGCTGTCCGGTCCTCTGGCAGTCTCTATGGGGGTGCCACAGGGTTCAATTCTCGGGCCGACTATTTTCTCTGTATATATCAATGATGTTGCTCTTGCTGCGGGCGATTCCCTGATCCACCTCTACGCAGACGACACCATTCTGTATACTTCCGGCCCGTCCTTGGACACTGTGCTACCTAACCTCCAAACGAGCTTCAATGCCATACAACACTCCTTCCGTGGCCTCCAACTGCTCTTAAACGCTAGTAAAACCAAATGCATGTTTTTCAACCGTTCGCTGCCTGCATCCACACGCCCGACTAGCATCACCAACCTGGATGGTTCCGACCTAGAGTACCTAGGTGCCTAGGTGTCTGGCTAGACTGTAAACTCTCCTTCCAGACTCATATCAAACATCTCCAATCTAAAATCAAATCTAGAATCGGCTTTCTATTCCGCAACAAAGCCTCCTTCACTGACGCCGCCAAACTTACCCTAGTAAAACTGCCTATCCTACCGATCCTCGACTTCGGCGATGTCATCTACAAAATAGCTTCCAATACTCTACTCAGCAAACTGGATGCAGTTTATCACAGTGCCATCCGTTTTCTTACTAAAGCACCTTATACCACCCACCACTGCGACCTGTATGCTCTAGTCGGCTGGCCCTCGCTACATATTCGTCGCCAGACCCACTGGCTCCAGGTCATCTACAAGTCCATGCTAGGTAAAGCTCCGCCTTATCTCAGTTCACTGGTCACGATGGCAACACCCACCCGTAGCATGCGCTCCAGCAGGTGTATCTCACTGATCATCCCTAAAGCCAACACCTAATTTGGCCGCCTTTCGTTCCAGTTCTCTGCTGCCTGTGACTGGAACGAATTGCAAAAATCGCTGAAGTTGGAGACTTTTATCTCCCTCACCAACTTCAAACATCTGCTATCTGAGCAGCTAACCGATCGCTGCAGCTGTACATAGTCTATCGGTAAATAGCCCACCCAATTTTACCTACCTCATCCCCATACTGTTTATATTTATTTACTTTTCTGCTCTTTTGCACACCAATATCTCTACCTGTACATGACCATCTGATCATTTATCACTCCAGTGTTAATATGCAAAATTGTAATTATTCGCCTACCTCCTCATGCCTTTTGCACACAATGTATATAGACTCTTTTTTTTCTACTGTGTTATTGACTTGTTAATTGTTTACTCCATATGTAACTCTGTGTTGTCTGTTCACACTGCTATGCTTTATCTTGGCCAGGTCGCAGTTGCAAACGAGAACTTGTTCTCAACTAGCCTACCTGGTTAAATAAAGGTGAAATAAAAATAAAATAAAAATGTAAAAAAATATATTTCAGTTGTTGTGTGTATTACATGTGCTTTGTTAGAATACTTTATTATTTCATTTAATTTCATGTCATCATCTCATCATTATAGAGCTGCTGCCTATGCTGTCTGAGAAAATCACAATTACTTCTTCGAAGGAAGTAAGTCATTATTTTACGACTGCTGAATACCAAGTATCAATCACTCAGGTAGAGATACCTCGTGAAGCAAATGCTTTTTATATCTCTTGATCGCACATTCTCTCTTCTCTCCATCTCCGTGTCTGCTCCACGCAGACCCGACAAGTGGGCGCACGTGCAATGGATTATGGTCATTGTAGTTAATTACCATATTTTTCTGCTAAACTATGTCGAATATTGGCCTGTCGGAAACTACAACTCCCTGCTACATCACACAGTTCTGATTTATCTCTTGAGAAACTGCTCATCTAGCTCACAGAAGAAGAAAAAACTAAATAGAATTCAAATAATTTAACCAATGTTGGTTAAACTAATTGAATCAATTAGTTGTTTAAAAACTGAAAAATAACCGACATTTCGGGTTAATCGCTCAGCACTAGTGTGTGTGTGTGTGTGAGTGAGTGTGTATGTGTGTGCGCGGCTGGTAGTACCTCATCTCTCCGTGTTCTTTTACTGCAGGTCATAAGCCCATAAAAACTGTGTGTGTGTGTGTGTGTGTCATCCTGTTTTTAGCTGGTCTTTTATAATAGCGTAGATTTAGGCATTTGTATATTCCACTTATGGCACCTAAACTGTGAATTATGTGAATTATTTGGGTATATCACACACGTGTAACCGGTGTAAAATGGCTAGCTAGTTAGCGGTGCGTGTTAGTAGTTTGTCATCTTGTCATCTCCCGTCTGGATTACTGCAACTCGCTGTTGGCTGGGCTCCCTGCCTGTGCCATTAAACCCCTACAACTCATCCAGAACGCCGCTGCCCGTCTGGTGTTCAACCTTCCCAAGTTCTCTCACGTCACCCCGCTCCTCCGCTCTCTCCACTGGCTTCCAGTTGAAGCTCGCATCCGCTACAAGACCATGGTGCTTGCCTACGGAGCTGTGAGGGGAACGGCACCTCAGTACCTCCAGGCTCTGATCAGGCCCTACACCCAAACAAGGGCACTGCGTTCATCCACCTCTGGCCTGCTCGCCTCCCTACCACTGAGGAAGTACAGTTCCGCGCAGCCCAGTCAAAACTGTTCGCTGCTCTGGCCCCCCAATGGTGGAACAAACTCCCTCACAACGCCAGGACAGCGGAGTCAATCACCACCTTCCGGAGACACCTGAAACCCCACCTCTTTCAGGAATACCTAGGATAGGATAAAGTAATCCTTCTCACCTCCCCCCCCTTAAAAGATTTAGATGCACTATTGTAAAGAGGCTGTTCCACTGGATGTCTTAAGGTGAACGCACCAATTTGTAAGTCGCTCTGGATAAGAGCGTCTGCTAAATGACTTAAATGTAAATGTAAATGTAGTAGTGTTTCAATCGGTGACGTCACACGCTCTGAGACCTTGAAGGAGTTGTTCCCCTTGCGGAGGTCTTTGAAGCGATATAGGTAGTGATGCGTCGTGGGAGGCAGTTGTTGAGGTGCTCAGAGGGGTCCTTGGTTCAAGCCCAGTATGGTGCAAAGAGAGGGACGGAAGCAACATTGTTACACACGCAATACAACTGCTATGTGCTTATGTATCTATATGGACTCAAACCTCTTCAACATCAGCTCTGCGGATGGAACCACATTTGTTGACAAACCACTGAATATCTCATATCAGACTTAAAACCATTGAAACCAGGTAGATCGACTGAACTAGGGCAGGTATTGTAGGCTACCGTGTGTATCTGACGCTGAGGTGGAACAAAGTAGTGTTTAGTCGGTAGAAACCCAGGTCAAAAACAGGCCTGATTATCCCCTCACAAAACTTTTACAGCCTGGCTAATGATTCATTAATAGTTCACTCTCACACCACAGTCTAAAATCTTTCTTTCCAGTAAAACTGTAGGTGATTAAACAGAAATAAGACGTAAGGCTATACTGGATACTCACAGAGGACAGACTTATAAACAAAACAATACAGTCTACTGATTCGTGAAATATTTCAGGTTACTACTAGTTTATTGAAACGTTTGCAGTCAAACGCACACACTTAAACCATCATGAATCATCATTAAAAACATAGGTGCTGGGCTATTAAAGAATACCAGTATAGAACAAGAAGGCCGCACACTGTTAAAGCTCCCAATTCGACGACTTATTGAGAACGTTTCGATCCGAAAAACGGATCATCCTCTCATATTCTGTTTATACTATAGTAATAAGCTTTCTACCACTTACAGCACAATCAATTCTCAAATAAAATCAGCGTTGAGCTCTGATGCAATATCCTGTGCAGTTCCTACCATAGTTCCTGGCACAAGTGGGCTTGACTCCCTGCGAAATCTGATCCTGCATTTGGCCCTTTAAAGGAATAAGGGATGCATTTAGGGACTGGAGAATCGGGATCCACGGCACGGTGACACAGTCCCCTGAACTCTCTCAGTCTCTCTACGTGCATGAGAGACACGGACAACCGGGGTTATACCGGACGATACTACAGCATGAAACGTTGAAAGAAGAGGAATAAGTAGGCTAGGAATACAGTCAGAGAGTGAGTGTTAATTGCAGCGTGATGTGATTTACCAGGGCGAGTTTACTAGGCTACGTGAAGCAAGAGGGAGCGAGAGGGAGCGGACTGACTGCAGGACTACAAAGTCACAAGGTGAGAGGTACTGGTGTTAGAAATAGGTCCGCTAGAAGCAGCAACGCGTAAATTGTTGTCTATTTCCGATTGTAGCATACTGCTCATCCGCTTTAATTTATGCTCTCTGACAGGGACCTACAGTAGTTATTACTAGTTTGCGCTATTATAGTCTTACTATTCGTTTTACATCGTTAGAAGAGAAATGCAACACGAGTTTAGGATTGAGCATTGATACTTTGCTATAGACGTTTTCATGGTGGTTTATAGTCCAGTGTGTGTGTGTGTGTGTGTGTGTGTGTGTGTGTGTGTGTGTGTGTGTGTGTGTGTGTGTGTGTGGCACACCTGTGCGTTGCTTGTGACCATTCTTGGACAATATCACACCAGCAATGTAACTTTGACGTCATCCTCTTGGCATGCAAGAAGAAGATATACAGAATATGATGTTTTTATGCAATAAACATACAAACTTTTGCAGTTTCTGTGTGTGTGGGCGCATGCATGTTTGCGTGTTTGTGTTGTGGAGTGTTTTGATGTGTATCTCTCTCCAGCTAGCCAACTGTCTGTGTATCACATTCACATCCATAATAATGGTCATACTAATGAATACATGTATACCTAAACAGCCCAGGTGTTATCCAAGGGCAGCAGGGACAGTGGCCTACCATCTGTCCTGTACTGCCACTTCCACACTAAATGCATTCGGTTGGGTGTTGGCAATTCAGCTTTTTCCACCATCAGAATTGGATCATGTGGTATGTACAGTACAGTAGCATCTATTTGATCGGAGTGGTAAATCATAGTCTTATTTATGACATGGGTATTAACCATGACGGTATTTCATCTCTTTCCTCCTTTTCTTTCTAACTCTAAATATGTAGGCTGCAGTCGGTACAGACAGAATCCCAAGCATGGCAGATGTGCACTTATTAGGCCAGTTCAGACTCCACACCTAGTTCCCCGTGTTGTGCTTTTGATCGAGGACCTGTGTTAAGGCATGCGCTGCTATATGCCTCTACCCTACTGTATGTCCGAGCTGGGGATTACGTTTACACTGCTGCAACATTTTCACCACAGCACAGTCCTGCTCCCTCCTCTCCTGTAGTTAGTCATGCATTGTTGAGGGGAGACAGGATTGTGTGTGTGTGTTTTCCGCTATGGGACAGCAATGCCCTGGTCTGTATTTACGGCAGAGACTGATAATGAGTGTGGTCAGTTTACAGAGAGCCTGTCATTAGACTACCCTGCTTGCACACTCAGCTTCCTATAGAGGTAGGGAGGGAGAAGAGGGGGCGAGGAGAGAGGGGTGGGGGAGAGGTGGAGAGGAGGAGAGAGGTGGAGAGGAGAGAATGAGGAGAGGGCAGGAGAGGAGGAGGGCAAGGAGAGGTGGAGAGGAGGGGGAATAGAGGAGGAGAGAAGGACAAGGGGAGAGGTAGTGAGGAGGGGGAAGGAGAAGAGAGGAAAGGGGAGGAGAGGTGGAGAAGAGAGAAGATAAGGAGGAGAGGAGAGAGAAGGAGGAAAGTAGAGGAGGAGGAAAGAGGGGGAGGATAGAAGAAAGGAGGGGAGGAGATGAGAGGTGGAGTGGAGAGGGAAGGAGGAGTGGAGTGGAGGAGGGAAGGAGGAGAGAAGAGGTGGAGAGGATAATGGAAAGGACAGGAAGGAGATGGGAGGTGGAGTGGAGAGGAGAGAAGAGAAGAGGAGTGGAGAGTGGTGGAGAGGAGAGAAGGAGGAGATGGGAAGTGGAAAGGATATGAGAAGAGGAGAGGGGAGGAGAAGAGAGGAGAGGAGGGGCGGAGAGAAAAGGAGGAGAGGAGCGGAGATGAGGAGAAAGGTGGAGAGGAGAGAAGGAGGAGAGGAGAGGAGGGGAATAGAAGAGAGGAGAGGAGGAGAGAGAAGGACAGGAGGAGAAGAAAGGGGGAGAGAGGGGAGGAGAGGAGAAGAGGGGAGGAGAGGAGGAGAGAAGATTGGACGAGAAGAGGGGATAGGAAGAAAGGGGGGTCCTACATTGGCTCTTAGGTGCCCCTGCACATGCCAGTCTTTGAATGTACAGCTGTTACAGACCCTTGAGCTGCATAATGTGTATAAAGCTGTATTCATAAAACCACTAAAGTTGGGGTTTGGACAGTATACCATGTAGAGGTCGACCGATTATGATTTTTCAACGCTGATACTGATACCAATTATTGGAGGACCAAAAAAGCCGATACCGATTAATCGGCCAATACTTATTTATTTATTTGTAATATAAATAAGAATTACAACAATACTGAATGAACACTTATTTGAACTTAATATAATACATCAATCAAATCAATTTAGCCTCAAATAAATAATGAAACATATTCAATTTGGTTTAAATAATGCAAAAACAAAGTGTTGGAGAAGAAAGTAAAAGTGCAAGGAACGTTTCAGTTCCTTGCTCAAAACATAAGAACATATGAAAGCTGGTGGTTCCTTTTAACATGAGTCTTCAATATACCCAGGTAAGAAGTTTTAGGTTGTAGTTATTATAGGAATTATAGGACTATTTCCCTCTATACCATTTGTATTTCATTAACCTTTGACTATTGGATGTTCTTATAGGCAGTTTAGTATTGCCAGTGTAACAGTATAGCTTCCGTCCCTCTCCTCGCTCCTCCCTGGGCTCGAACCAGCAACACAACGGCAACAGCCACCATCAAATCAGCGTTACCCATGCAGAGCAAGGGAAACAACTACTAGAAGGCTCAGAGCGAGTGACTTTTGAAACGCTGTTAGCGCGCGCTAACTAGCTAGCCATTTCACTTCGGTTACACCAGCCTCATCTCGGGAGTTGATAGGCTTGAAGTCATAAACAGCTCAATGCTTGAAGCAAAACGAAGAGCTGCCGGCAAAACGCATGAAAGTACTTTTTGAATGACTGTTTACGCGCCTGCTTCTGCCTACCACCACTCAGTCAGATACTTAGATACTTGTATGCTCGTATGTCCAGTCAGATTATACGCAACACAGGACACGCTAGATAATATCTAGTAATATCATCAACCATGTGTAGTTAACTAGTGATTATGATTGATTGTTTTTATAAGATAAGTTTAATGCTAGCTAGCAACTTACCTTGGCTTACTGCATTCGCGTAACAGGCAGTCTCCTCGTGGAGTGCAACTAGAGAGAGGCAGGTCGTTATTGCGTTGGACTTAACTGTAAGGTTGCAAGATTGGATCCCCCGAGCTGGCAAGGTGAAAATCTGTCGTTCTGCCCCTGAACAAGGCAGTTAACCCACTGTTCCTAGGCCGTCATTGAAAATAAGAATGTGTTCTTAACTGACTTGCCTAGTTAAATAAAGGTATAAAAAAAAAGAATAACAATACAATTTAAAAATCAGCAAATCGGTATCCAAAAATACCGATTTCCGATTGTTATGAAAACTTGAAATCGGCCCTAATTAATCAGCCATTCCGATTAACCGGTCGACCTCTAATACCATGTTCACTTCACCGTAAAGTTGCACGCTTCTGTTTAGACGTCTAGAGTAAAAGGCTGGTCATTTAAATCTCTATAGCTTAGTGTTTATTTTGTTTCCAATAACAAACCTCTTTAAGAACACACTCAAAAACAAAGTAAGGAAACCCCATAAAAGGTGTGTGTGTATGTGTAATCTTTCCCTTCTGCTTGCTAATCTAAATGGAATACTGTAGCTACTTTGGTGGTAAAGTGAGGCACTGAGACCAAAACATTGAGTCATAGTTTTAAACAAGAGTGTATGTGTGTGTGTGTGTGTGTGTGCATGTGTGTGGGGGGGGAGGGGGGGCTCTGTCCTAGATAGTTATGTGAACCAGACAGGAAGACCATACTGGATATATCTATGTAATGTAACCTGTCCCTGACCACTCCACATCTATAAACATAACTCTCTCCTTGTGTTGTTTTCTGTCTCTTTTTCTCTATTACACACACACACGCACACACACACACAAATTTAGACACTTGGTCCTCCCTGATCTGAGTCATTCTGGTTAAAAGACAGTGGGGATTTGAAATGTCTACTGGGATGATATCATCCCATCATCGGTCCAATCACCTAATCTATTACATCACCCCAGCTGCATGCTCAGCACTGTGTATGCATGTGTGTGTGTGTGTGTTTGTGTGTGACAGTGAGAGAGAGAGAGAGAGAGAGTGGGTGTGGGTGTGTGTGTGAGTGTGTGTGTGTGTGACAGTGAGAGAGAGAGAGGGAGAGAGAGAGTGGGTGTGGGTGTGTGTGTGCATGCGCTTACCAGTGTTGAAGAGATATGGCTGGCTGGGGAGTGTGTGTTTGAAATGGTTCATTGAAGAGGTAGTGGTTGAGTATATGATCAACTAGCAAGCTCTCTATGCACTAAAGACCAACACAAGCCCTCCGACCCAACACACACACACACACACACACATTGTCCAAAATGTTTAAGCAGTGAGTTAGCCACGTCAATTTTTGCACATAGCTCATCATGCTCAGATTATTACATTTACATTACATTTAAGTCATTTAGCAGACGCTCTTATCCAGAGCGACTTACAAATTGGTGCGTTCACCTTAAGACATCCAGTGGAACAGCCACTTTACAATAGTGCATCTAAATCTTTTAAGGGGGGATGAGAAGGATTACTTTATCCTATCATAGGTATTCCTGAAAGAGGTGGGGTTTCAGGTGTCTCCGGAAGGTGGTGATTGACTCCGCTGTCCTGGCGTCGTGGGGGAGTTTGTTCCACCATTGGGGGGCCAGAGCAGCGAACAGTTTTGACTGGGCTGCGCGGGAACTGTACTTCCTCAGTGGTAGGGAGGCGAGCAGGCCAGAGGTGGATGAACGCAGTGCCCTTGTTTGGGTGTAGGGCCTGATCAGAGCCTGGAGGTACTGAGGTGCCGTTCCCCTCACAGCTCCGTAGGCGATTATTGCCAAACATTTCAGTCAATAGCCATTGTCATGGAGCCAGACGTTTTCAGAGTTACTGAGTCAGTGTAGCTCATATGTAGATTACATGTACACTGCCGGTTTGGGGTCACTTAGAAATGTCCTTGTTTTTGAAAAGAAAAGCACATTTCTTTGTCCGTTAAAATAACATCAAATTGGTCAGAAATGCAGTGTTGACATTGTTCCTTTTTGTAAATGACTATTGTAGCTGGAAACGGCTGATTTTTTATGGAATATTTACATAGGCGTACAGAGGCCCATTATCAGCAACCATCACTCCTGTGTTCCAATGGCACGTTGTGTTAGCTAATCCAAGTTTATCATTTTGGATACAAATACTTACAAATACTTAGGTGTCTGGTTAGACTGTAAACTCTACTTCCAGACCCATATCAAACATCTCCAATCCAAAGTTAAATCTAGAATTGGCTTCCTATTTCGCAACAAAGCATCCTTCACTCATGCTGCCAAACATACCCTTGTAAAACTGACCATCCTACCAATCCTCGACTTTGAGGATGTCATTTACAAAATAGTCTCCAATACCCTACTCAACAAATTGGATGCAGTCTATCACAGTGCAATCCGTTTTGTCACCAAAGCCCCATATACTACCCACCATTGCGACCTGTACGCTCTCTTTGGCTGGCCCTCGCTTCATACTCGTCGCCAAACCCACTGGCTCCATGTCATCTACAAGACCCTGCTAGGTAAAGTCCCCCCTTATCTCAGCTTGCTGGTCACCATAGCATCTCCCACCTGTAGCACACGCTCCAGCAGGTATATCTCTCTAGTCACCCCCAAAACCAATTCTTTCTTTGGCCGCCTCTCCTTCCAGTTCTCTGCTGCCAATGACTGGAACGAACTACAAAAATCTCTGAAATTGGAAACACTTATCTCCCTCACTAGCTTTAAGCACCAACTGTCAGAGCAGCTCACAGATTACTGCACCTGTACATAGCCCACCTATAATTTAGCCCAAACAACTACCTCTTTCCCAACTGTATTTAATTAATTTATTTATTTTGCTCCTTTGCACCCCATTATTTTTATTTCTACTTTGCACATTCTTCCATTGCAAAACTACCATTCCAGTGTTTTACTTGCTATATTGTAATTACTTTGCCACCATGGCCTTTTTTGCCTTTACCTCCCTTCTCACCTCATTTGCTCACATTGTATATAGACTTGTTTATACGGTATTATTGACTGTATGTTTGTTCTACTCCATGTGTAACTCTGTGTCGTTGTATGTGTCGAACTGCTTTGCTTTATCTTGGCCAGGTCGCAATTGTAAATGAGAACTTGTTCTCAACTTGCCTACCTGGTTAAATAAAGGTGAAATAAAAATAAAATAAATAAAAATTAAAAATAAACATTTTAAAAGGCTAATTGATCATTAGAAAACCCTTTTGCAATTATGTTAGCACAGCTGAAAACTGTGGGCTGATTAAAGAAGCCTTCTAAGGCAGAGTTGCAAAGAAAAGGCCATATCTCAGACTGGCCAATAAAAATAAAAGATTAGGATGGGCAAAAGAACACTGGACAGAGGAACTCTGCCTAGAAGGCCAGCATCCCGGAGTCGCCTCTTCATTGTTGACGTTGAGACTGGTGTTTTGCGGGTACTATTTAATGAAGCTGCCATTTGAGGACTTGTGAGGCATCTGTTTCCCAACTAGACACTCTAATGTACTTGTCCTCTTGCTCAGTTGTGCACCGGGGCCTCCCACTCCTCTTTCTATTCTGGTTAGAGCCAGTTTGCGCTGTTCTGTGAAGGGAGTAGTACACAGCGTTGTACGAGATCTTCAGTTTCTTGCCAATTTCTCGCATGGAATAGCCTTCATTTCTCAGAACAAGAATAGACTGACGAGTTTAGAAGAAATTTATTTGTTTCTGGCCATTTTAAGCCTGTAATTGAACCCACAAATGTTGATGCTCCAGACACTCAACTAGTCTAAAGAAGGCTAGTTTTATTGCTTCTTTAATCAGAACAACAATTTTCAGCTGTGCTAACATAATTGCAAAAGGGTTTTCTAATGATCAATTAGCCTTTTTAAAATGATAAACTTGGATTAGCTAACACAACGTGCCATTGGAACACAGTGATGGTTGCTGAAAATGGGCATCTGTACGCCTATGTAGATATTCCATTAGAAATCAGACGTTTCCAGCTACAATGGTCATTTACAACGTTAACAATGTCTACACTGTATTTCAGATCAATTTGATGTCATTTTAATTGACAAAAAATGTGCTTTTCTTTCAAAAACAAGGACATTTCTAAGGGAACCCAAACCTTTGAATGGTAGTGTATATCTTGGTTCCAGCGAACTGCTTGCAGCAGAGTTTTAGTCCAGTATCCCCCAGATAACTAGTGTTTTCTCAACTCAGTAGGTGTTTCAAGGTCTCCTAGCTGGAGAAGAAGGGAGTAGAGGAAGGAAGACCCAAAGAAGGCCTAGACAGGGACCAAGGGAGGCAAGGCCCAGGGAGGGAAGGCCCAGTGAGGGAAGGCTCAGGGAGGGAACACCCAGGGAGGGAACGCCCAGAAAGGGAAGGCCCCAGCCCAGGCTCCTTGCAGCAAGAGGAGAGGAGAGGGGACCAACCCTGGCCCACTCTCTCCCCCCTATGTTAAACAAGCATGCAGTGCTAAAGGAGCTACATTAATTGTTCCATGGAGAATTAGCATGGTCGTGCTGAAAGTGTTTAACCAGCAAATGGTTTGTTTGCACCCATTAGCTAGCGTACTGGTGGAGGTGGCCTGGCCTGGGCTTACCATAGCAGGGATGTTTTGGCCTGGTCTGGTCTAGCCTGAATGGACTAGCAGGGCCTACCATACCAGGGTTGGCCTGGTTTGGCCATAGCTAGCTGGGCCTACCGTAGCAGGCCAGCTCTATGCTAGGCTGGCAGGGTCTAGCATGGCTGTCTGCTTTCACTCCTGCTGACCTCTCCTCCCTGACACACCGTGTTTCCCTTTGCCTGGCTGGTTCTCCTAAACCTCCAGAGAGATCCATCCAGCACTCGACCAGGGTCTAGGCCTTGTGGTGGGCCAGAGGAACCTCTGGATATATGGCTTCTGTAATTAGCCTGCTAGCCGGTGCTAACCCTACACTTATGAGCAGGCTAATTGCAGAGAGTACAGAGAGAACTGGCTCAGTTTCAGCAGCCATCTGTTTGTCTGGCCGGCAGGCTGGTTAGCTAAGTAGCTGGTTGTCTATCTGTTTGTCTGGCTCTCTGGCTGGCTGACTGGATGGCTTCTCATCTGTCCGTCTGTCTGTCTGAGTCTGTCTTTATGAGTTACACATTCAACACTTTGCTATCATTACTATAATCAACTTTTCCCCCATTGAATTCCCGCTTGAGCCTTTATGAATAAAGATGCTAGAGTGTCCGTCTGGCCATAGAAAAAATTAGAACTAGTCAAATCATTTTATTTGTCACATGCTTCACAAACAACAGGTGTGGACTAATGTCATGCCCTGGTCTAAGTATTTTGTGTTTTCTTCATGTATTGGGTCAGGCCAGGGTGTGGCATAGAGTTTTTGTATTGTGGTGTGTTTTGTCTTGGGATTTTGGAATGTGTGTATAGTGGGATTGTAGCTTAGTGGGGTGTTCTAGGAGAGTCTATGGCTGTCTGAAGTGGTTCTCAATCAGAGGCAGGTGTTTACCGTTGTCTCTGATTGGGAACCATATTTAGGCAGCCATATTCTTTGGTTGTATTGTGGGTGATTGTCCTGTGTGTCTTGATGTCCTGGTTAGAGGTTAGTAGACACTTGTATAGGCTGTTTTCGGTTTTCGTTTTGTAGTGTTAGTGTTTTGTTGTGTGTTACGTTTGTTTATTAAAGATGAATCACAATAGACACGCTGCAGTTTGGTCCGACTCTCCTTCACCATTAGAAAGCCGTTACAACTAACAGTGAAATGCTTACTTACGGGCCCTTCCCGACAATGCGGAAAGAAAAAAAAATAGCAAAATAGTCAAACAAACAAATAAGGCTAAATAATAACACAAGGAATGAGTACACAATGAGTAACGATAACTTTGCTGTATACACGGGGTATCAGTGCCGAGTTGATGTGCAGGGGTACGACGCAGTCGAGGTAGATATGTATGTTGAACGCTGAGCTCTAGTCGATGAACAGCATTCTCACGTAGGTGTTCCTTTTGTCCAGGTGGGGAAAGGGCAGTGTGGAGTGCATTAGAGACTGCGTCATCTGGGGACCTTTTGGGGCGGTATGCGAATTGGAGTGGGTCCAGGGTGTCTGGGATGATGGTGTTGATGTGAGCCATGACCAGCCTTTCAAAGCCTTTCATGGCTACAGACGTGAGTGCTACGGGGCGATAGTCTTTTAGACAGGTTGCCTGGGCATAACGGGATTTCTTTCAAGTGTCCGGATTAGTGTCCCACTCCTTGAAAGTGGCAGCTCTAGCCTTGAGCTGAGTGGGGATGTTGCCTTGTAATCCATGGCTTCTGGTTGGGATATGTACATAGGGTCAATGTGGGGAGAATGGGGACTGATCTGGTAAACTCCTCAATGCCATCGGATGAAGCCCGGAACATATTGGAGTGGGTCCAGGGTGTCTGGGATGATGGTGTTGATGTGAGCCATGACCAGCCTTTCAAAGCCTTTCATGGCTACAGACGTGAGTGCTACGGGCGATAGTCTTTTAGACAGGTTGCCTAACGGGATTTCTTTCAAGTGTCCGGATTAGTGTCCCACTCCTTGAAAGTGGCAGCTCTAGCCTTGAGCTGTGGGGATGTTGCCTTGTAATCCATGGCTTCTGGTTGGGATATGTCCATAGGGTCAATGTGGGGAGAATGTCGTCGGTGTACCTATTAATGAAGCCGGAGACTGATCTGGTAAACTCCTCAATGCCATCGGATGAAGCCCGGAACATATTCCAGTCTGTGCTAGCGAAACAGTCCTGTGGCTCAGTGTCCGCTTCATCAGACCACTTTCATATTGAGCGCGTCACTGGTGCTTCCTGTTTGAGTTTTTGATTGTAAGCAGGAATCAGCAGGATACAGTTATGGTCAGATTTACCAAATGGAGGGAGAGGGAGAGCTTTGTATGTATGTGGAGTAAAGTTGTTCTAGAGTTTTTTCACCTTTAATTGCACAGGTGACGTGCTTGTAGAAACACTATTGTACCGGCCTGGATCCCGTTTCACTCCTGCCCTGTAATTAAGAAGGGATTGCCTTGGTCTGGCTGGGGAGAGCTGGGAGTGGGGGTGGAATACAGGCCTTGCATGGCCAGGCTGCGCTAGGCCTTGGCAGCACATATACTAAAGCTATGGAGATCTTGGTGTGGGACTGACACTGGGGGTGGGGCACAGGGACTGGGTTACGAGGCATTAGGTCATTTAGTTAAAAAAGCACGGCCCGGGCCTGCTGTGTGTAGAGCTAAAGACAGTTTGAGGTTCAAAGAGGAAGCTTTTATTTAACCGTCATAATGAAGTCATCGCTGAGAGGTGAGTGTTTGCTTTTCTCACATTGCCCCACTGAGTCACAGGAAGTGAAGTGAGGATGAGTTGTAAAGGTGAAACTATTTCCATAAGATCTTCAGAGGGGTTTCACATGATTTTGCTTAGCAAAAGATGCTGTATCTTAATTTGATCATCCTATTGTTGCAGGGATTTTTCTGTACAGAAAGGAAATGCAAGCTTGTATTGTATTCAAAGTTTAAAAAGGCTTCTAAAGTTTGTAATTTCCACTTTAAAATGTCAGACTGGATTAACTCTTACAAATCATTTATTTACTTGAATGTCAATATAATATAATTCAATATAATCCACGTAAAAATAATGTCCTGTTCAGTGTTGTGATTAGTTACTTGAAAGTAACATATTACATATTTCTAGTTAATGCGTGACATTAAAACATGACTTTGTGTGGAAAGTAACACGCTATATTACTAGTTCTATTACTTTGAGTTACTTTCATGAAAATATGTGGATTGTTTGAGGGAGCAAGGCGAGCCACACACACACACATACCAAAGATAGACTACTTACTAACTCACCCAATGATGCGTTGCTCACGCACCAGAGATGACGATGTGCTCGTGCCAAAAACCTCTCTCTCTCTCTTGTTAAACAATGCTGTTGGCTCAATATGCCTATTTGGAAGTTGATAGGATATTTTGGAACAGACAGATTAGATTGTTCTATTTTCAGCAGGGGAGCTATTTGCTTTCCAACTTGTTCTTTTTCCCCGCGATTGTATTTGAAATATTGTGAAGGCCTGTTTTGGCTGCATGCTGTTCACTCAGGGCTGGGCGGCATTCTGTATTTTACTATATACTGGTGTAGCAATATTGATGTTACACAGGAAACGGAAACCAGTTGTTACTTACTTCATTCATGTGCTGGCTGACAACATGCCTAGTAAAGTAAAGTTTGCTTAACTATATATCTTTGTCTGTCGTGACGACAACACAAAGCATATTGAAACATGGTGGCAGCGGTTCTCAAAAGAACCTGGATCTCATCGATGTAAATGAAGAATACATCCCAGGCGGCAGTTTGAAAAAGTGCATCTTTTACAGGATTGTCACCGTGCCGAACGTCTACGTTAGCTGGCTATCGTGAGAGACTCTGTGCTAAAAGCTAGCTGGCTATTGGACACAAGCAGATTCGTGAGTAGCCAACGTTCCATTCTACCAGTAAATCGCCATGGAAAATGCACTGAAACCTCTAGACTTTGATGATTGTATTGTATTGTGATTTAGCACTGACCTGGAAAAGATGGAAAGAGGAATTCAATTTGTACATGGCTCTTACAATGAGAGAAAAACCCGAGGACTACAAAGTGAAGCTACTGTATTATCTCATTGGGGGAAAAGGCAGAGAGATTTGTGAGACCCTATGTGTGGGCATTACAAAAGACAATCTCTCTCTGTTGAGGAAGTAATTGCATTACTGGATGCAGTTTGTGATCCCACGAAAAATGAAACAATTGACAGAGATAGTTTTTCATGCGAAGTCAGGGCCAAGATGAGAGTTTAGATAAATAGCTCACTGAATCGAGGACTCTAGTGGCCACCTGCAACGTTGGAGTAATCACAGTCTCTCTTATCAGGGACAGGATTGAGTGTGGCACGTGTGACCCACACTTAAGAGAGCTCTTCCTCAGAGAGACTGATCTCAGTTTAGAGAAATGCATACAGATTGGAGGAGCTGAAGGACTGCCCAGACGGAGAGCTAAAGTCATAAATGTACAGGGCCCTGTAGCAGTGCATGCAGTAACACAGAAAGAGAGACCGAGAGGGAGAGGAGACCCTACAGAGGGACAGAGCATTATACAATGGAGAGCATATGGACAGAAATGTAAATCCTGTGGAAAAAACAATCACTTCTCTACGGTTTGCAAAAGGGTAGGGACCAGCAAGAGAAACAATAGTCCTGGCAATGGAAAATGCATCAGCTGACTCAGAGAGCGTTGACGATGTTCTGTGCATCACACTAGGGCCAAAGTCAGAGAGCATCAACGTGGTGCAGGAGAAAACCACAGACCCCAATGCAGCTCTCTTTGCAACCATGCTGGTCAACAAAAAGTCAGTCAGATTCCAGCTAGATTGTGGTGCTAGTTGTAATGTTATCCCTGCAAACCTCATAAAAGCCAGTCACCTAGAGCCCTGCAGTCGGGTATTGGTGATGTACAACAAGTGTACTCTGACGCCACTGGGGCAGTGCGCACTTAAAGCGATCAATCCACCCAATAAGAAAACCTACCGAGTGGAGTTCATGGTAGTCAACAAGAATGTGCACAGGCCCATTCTAGGCAGTAAGGCTATCCAGGCAATGGAGTTGATTACTGTGCAGCATCACAACATCCTGGGCATCGAGAAAAGAACAGGATCCTGGACTAAAGAGCCAATTAAACAGGACTACTCTGATGTATTCCAGGAAGTGGATGAGCGAGTGGAGCCCGTCCAGCTGCCAAAGAGAAGAGTGCCAGTAGCACTATATAAACCACTCAAAGAGGAGCTCAGTGGTCTAGAGAAAAGAAGGATGATTAAAGCAGTTGAAAAAAGCATAGATTGGATTAGCAGCCTGATTGTAGTGAAGAAACCGCCTGGAAAACTAAGAGTGTGTATTGATCCGAAACCTCTCAACAAGGCGCTCAAGGGGAGCCATTACCCACTTCTCACTATTGAAGACACGCTGCCAGATCTGAACAGGGCACGCGTGTTCTCTGTTTGTCATGTAAAGAAAAAACGGATTTTGGCATGTGGAACTGGAGGAGGAATCCAGCTATCTCACCACGTTCTCTACTCCCATGGGACGCGACAGGTGTCTGCGCCTGCCAAGTGAACCAGCCATCAGACCAGATCTTTCAGGCGAAGTTGACATCCTGATTGTGGGACAAGGAGACAACGATGGAGAGGCGACTCTGGACCATGACAAAAACCTGAAAATGCTCCTGGACAGATGCAGGAAGCTCAATATCAAGCTGAATCCGGAGAAGCTGCAGCTCAGCCTGAAGGAAGTGCCCTACATTGGCCACCTGCTAACATCGGAGGAGTTGAAAGTGGACCCAGGAAAAGTGACAGCCATCAAACAGATGCCTAGGCCTACAGATGTGCAGGGGATGCAGCTCTTCCTGGGCATGGTAAATTACCTAGCCAAGTTCTGCAGCCATGCCACGGAGCTCTGTGAGCCACTGCGACAGCTAACACTCAAGGACTCACTGTGGGAGTCGTCAGAGAGACATGAGCAAGCTTTCAATAAAATCAGGGATACCATTGCACAGACCCCTGTGCTGAAATAGTACAACCCAACAGAGCAGCTACAACCAATAGCATACGCCTGCAGAGCCCTGACAGACTGAAAAAGGGTATGCACAGATAGAGAAGGAGCTGCTTGCAGAGCCCTGACAGAGACTGATAAAGGGTATGCACAGATAGAGAAGGAGCTGCTTACAGAGCCCTGACAGAGACTGAAAAAGGGTATGCACAGATAGAGAAGGAGCTGCTTGCAGAGCCCTGACAGAGACTGAAAAAGGGTATGCACAGATAGAGAAGGAGCTGCTTGCAGAGCCCTGACAGAGACTGAAAAAGGGTATGCACAGATAGAGAAGGAGCTGCTTGCAGAGCCCTGACAGAAACTGATAAAGGGTATGCACAGATAGAGAAGGAGCTGCTTGCAGAGCCCTGACAGAGACTGAAAAAGGGTATGCACAGATGGAGAAGGAGCTGCTTGCAGAGCCCAGACAGAGACTGAAAAAGGGTATGCACAGATAGAGAAGGAGCTGCTTGCAGAGCCCTGACAGACTGAAAAGGGGTATGCACAGATAGAGAAGGAGCTGCTTGCAGAGCCCTGACAGACTGAAAAAGGGTATGCACAGATAGAGAAGGAGCTGCTTGCAGTGGTGTTTGGTATGAAGAGGTTCCACCAGTTCACACATGGACAAACTGTGGATGTGGAGTCAGATCACAAGACCTCTAGAGAGCATCATGACAAAGCCTCTCCATAGCGCACCAAAAAGACTACAACGCATGCTCATGAGGCTCCAAAACTACGAGGTCAGTCTCCGATACATTCCAGGAAAACATGTGGTGCTGGCCGAGACCCTGAGCAGGGCGTACCTCACAGAACAAGCCAACAGAGGCCCTGTGGAGGTCGAAGTGGAATCAATTAATATGATACACTACCTCCCTTTGTCAAGCGAGAGACGAAAGCACACCCAGAGAGCCACTGAGCTGGACCGGGAGCTCCAGACACTGAATAAATGTGATCCTGCAGGAGTGGCCTGAAGTGAATAGCCATGTACCCTTGGAAGTAGCCATGTATTTTCACAACAGAGATGAGCTGAGTGTGCAAAATTGCGTTAATCTTCAGAGGTGAGCGAGTCGTTGTGCCTACTGCCCTCAGGTCAGAGATAATGCCGAGAATCCATTCGTCACACATAGGAAAAGAGGGATGTCTGAGAAGAGTGTGTCTACTGGCCAGGGATGAATGCACAGCGGAGAACATTTACATTTACATTTACATTTAAGTCATTTAGCAGACGCTCTTATCCAGAGCGACTTACAAATTGGTGCATTCACCTTATGACCTCCAGTGGAACAGTAGTGCATCTAAATCTTTTCAGGGGAGGGGGTGAGAGGGATTACTTTATCCTATCCTAGGTATTCCTTAAAGAGGTGGGGTTTCAGGTGTCTCCGGAAGGTGGTGATTGACTCCGCTGTCCTGGCGTCGTGAGGGAGTTTGTTCCACCATTGGGGGGCCAGAGCAGCGAACAGTTTTGACTGGGCTGAGCGGGAACTGTACTTCCTCAGTGGTAGGGAGGCGAGCAGGCCAGAGGTGGATGAACGCAGTGCCCTTGTTTGGGTGTAGGGCCTGATCAGAGCCTGGAGGTACTGAGGTGCCGTTCCCTCACAGCTCCGTAGGCAAGCACCATGGTCTTGTAGCGGATGCGAGCTTCAACTGGAAGCCAGTGGAGGAGCGGAGGAGCGGGGTGACGTGAGAGAACTTGGGAAGGTTGAACACCAGACGGGCTGCGGCGTTCTGGATGAGTTGTAGGGGTTTAATGGCACAGGCAGGGAGCCCAGCCAACAGCGAGTTGCAGTAATCCAGACGGGAGATGACAAGTGCCTGGATTAGGACCTGCGCCGCTTCCTGTGTGAGGCAGGGTCGTACTCTGCGGATGTTGTAGAGCATGAACCTACAGGAACGGGCCACCGCCTTGATGTTAGTTGAGAACGACAGGGTGTTGTCCAGGATCACGCCAAGGTTCTTAGCGCTCTGGGAGGAGGACACAATGGAGTTGTCAACCGTGATGGCGAGATCATGGAACGGGCAGTCCTTCCCCGGGAGGAAGAGCAGCTCCCGTCTTGCCGAGGTTCAGCTTGAGGTGGTGATCCGTCATCCACACTGATATGTCTGCCAGACATGCAGAGATGCGATTCGCCACCTGGTCATCAGAAGGGGGAAAGGAGAAGATTAATTGTGTGTCGTCTGCATAGCAATGATAGGAGAGACCATGTGAGGTTATGACAGAGCCAAGTGACTTGGTGTATAGCGAGAATAGGAGAGGGCCTAGAACAGAGCCCTGGGGGACACCAGTGGTGAGAGCACGTGGTGTGGAGACGGATTCTCGCCACGCCACCTGGTAGGAGCGACCTGTCAGGTAGGACGCAATCCAGCGTGGGCCGCGCCGGAGATGCCCAACTCGGAGAGGGTGGAGAGGAGGATCTGATGGTTCACAGTATCGAAGGCAGCCGATAGGTCTAGAAGGATGAGAGCAGAGGAGAGAGAGTTAGCTTTAGCAGTGCGGAGCGCCTCCGTGATACAGAGAAGAGCAGTCTCAGTTGAATGACTAGTCTTGAAACCTGACTGATTTGGATCAAGAAGGTCATTCTGAGAGAGATAGCGGGAGAGCTGGCCAAGGACGGCACGTTCAAGAGTTTTGGAGAGAAAAGAAAGAAGGGATACTGGTCTGTAGTTGTTGACATCGGAGGGATCGAGTGTAGGTTTTTTCAGAAGGGGTGCAACTCTCGCTCATAAATGGCACAATGTAGCACCTGCACTGCATGAGGTATGAAGCAGCGGCAAGACACGTTGAGGCCACACCAAGCACCAGAGCGGGAAAAATAGGGACCGACCTGTTCCAGTTCAACGAGAGAGACGACATGGTCACAGTTGATTATCTCTCCAACTTCTGGGAAGTGGGCCATTTGGAGAACACGCAGTTGAAAACGGTCATTCGAAAACTGAAGACACATCTTTGCACGCTATGGGATACCTGACATCCTTTACTCAGACAATGGTCCCCAGTACTCGTCAGACGAGTTACAAAGTTTCAGCAAGGCTTGGGACTTTACACACAAAACATCGTCTCCAGGATACCATCAAAGTAATGGGAAAGTGGAATCGGCAGTGAAAACAGCCGAAAAACTGATGGCAAAAGCAAAGAGAGCAGGTGCTGACCCATACCTGGCCCTGCTGGATCACAGAAATAACCCCGTCACAAGGAACAGATGGCAGCCCTGTAATGGTGCTCATGGGAAGACGTACAAAGACTACTTACAATGAGTGAAGAGCAGAGAAATAGAGGAGGATTTCCCCACTGTTGAGGAGCCTGGCACAGAGCCAGTAAACGGAGCACCAGCTGACGCCCAGCAGGGTGCTGAACACAACCTAGAGGTGAACGCTGCACCTCAACAAGAAGATCCAAACATCTCAGGTCAAGCACCTCCTGATGTAATCAACACTCCCCACGCAAGGTCTGGTAGGGCCATCCGAAGACCTGTACATCTGAAAGAATTTGTGTGAAGGTAAAAAATGGTAATAATTAATAGACAGTCAGAGACAGTAAACAAACATTCCAGTTTACATAAACATTCCAGTTTATTGCAGACATGGACTTACAATCCAAAGTTAGGTGGAGTCTCCCCTTGTTGTAAAAAAAAGGAAAAAAAGAGAACATGTAGCAATGTTGATGTTACTCATATTGATGTTACACAGGAAACGGAAACCAGTTGTTACTTACTTCATTCATGTGCTGGTTGACAACATGCCTAGTAAAGTTTGCTTAACTATCTATCTTTGTCTGTCGTGACTACAACACAAAGCATATTGAAACAACCGGTATTTATGCACGGACCGGTTTGGGTTTTTACTTTACCTTCTACAATGGCATTTTAATGTTTGGTTTGTTAAATGTAATGCGCCGTGTTTAACGTCCATATTTATAGTTTACACCGCTACTTGAGTCATCCCTCTCCGCTCTCTCTCTCTCCATGCCGCTTTCCACACAGACCTAACCCCGCCCCCGTCACTCAAGGAGCACGTTTGTTGTTGCTTGACAACGAGACACTTGCGTTCAGTCTGCATGGTCAATGCAGCACATGCAACAATGTTGATGACAACGATGCTGTTTCTACTTTGATCCTAATATAAATCCACAGACATTCTATAATTACAATATTTGTTTGTGTTTCTTACATCTGCAAACAGCTAGTTTGTATCTTCTTTGCAAGTTAAGCTAAATCGTGTTAGCCACTAATGCTAATCGCTAGTTAGCTGGCTAGCATGTTGTTTGTGCAACAGTATCTTCTAAATCAAAGAGCAATAGGCAAAGCATGATTATGTTGCCTATATGAATGAAGATTTAATATAGCCAAAGATTATAGG
This sequence comes from Oncorhynchus nerka, assembly GCF_034236695.1. Taxonomy (NCBI): domain Eukaryota; kingdom Metazoa; phylum Chordata; class Actinopteri; order Salmoniformes; family Salmonidae; genus Oncorhynchus; species Oncorhynchus nerka. Next base: position 40,297,507 of record NC_088413.1, read on the forward strand.
GTCCACTGATCATCACCTTGGTTCCTACCCTGTCACAATAACTCGTCCATGGCATTTTCATTCGTTGTCATGTCAAACAGCACTATATTCAAAGTGCCCACTATTAGTTAACTAACTATAGAATTATAATAAACATTCTATTTCCACGATTCCAAAAGTTCAAATCGCAATTGCAACATTTGGTTAAAAATAAGGCCTCGTATCTTTGCCCATATCGTGGCAGTGTGGAAATGATCTCAAATGAGTGCAGGAAATGCAGAAATTGCCCTAGCAAAACCTGCTTGAAAGTAACAGCACTCACTGTTGCCCCAAGTGTCTGGTTTTCACATCATCTCCCAATGTCCTCAGACATGGATGGACGGCGAATACTGACTTGTACCACGGGTGATCTAGCTGTACCCCCAACACTAGTCCTGCAGTATTATTAAGAAGCTCCATCTGTAGCTATCTGCTCATCCATTCCTGTGGCTTGACGCTTGATATCTCTTTGTGTGAGAGACGTGGTGTTATGTGTTGTGTCTGCTTAATACTGTTTAATATGCATTTGTAATGTTGTGTGTGTGTGTGTTACAGTTTTTTTCGATTGCTAAACGACAGTGGGCACAACTGGAGTCACATGTGCAAAACTCTAACTACAGTCTGCACTACCAACAGTCACCTGAGCTAAACAGTTCACATCACCTGCAAAACTCATTCCAAGCAACACAACTCTTAACACATGGCTCAAAACACGCTCAGTGCAGCCAAACACTATGCACAACCCTCACTGAGATAACACACTGTCACTCAGAACACACTGAGAGTAAAAACACTAGCATCAAACACCAATACAGAAAATACAAACTTTTCATCTTTACAGTTTGAACAATTTCAGTGACTTCATACAAAGTCATATTTTCTTCAAAGAAAAGACTGACATTCTTTCACATGATTTATTACATTTTTTAGAACATAACAATTCTTTAAGGTAAATGAAAATGAGCAGTTTGCTTCAATAGTCTGTAGTAATTTACGGAATTACAGTAATGAGAAAAAAAAGGTAGAAACTAAAAGTACATACTGTAATTCGAACAAATAATCGAGGGGCTAATCCTGCCTCTCTCTAGCATCAGGCCACAGGTTTTCTTCAACATCACATCTAATGTTTTCTCTTGCCATGCACCTGGGGAAGAACCTTCTGGAGTGCCTTATCCATCCCTGGCAGTCCTCTGGACTCGTGTCCTCACATCCGGCACGCATGGCTTCCAAAAGAGACAATTGGTCATGTGGGTGGTGACCAAACACTTTCCACCTCCAGGCAGAGAAAAACTCCTCTATTGGGTTGAGGAAGGGTGAATATGCAGGCAGGTACAAAATCATAAATCTGTGATGTGCTGCAAACCAATCTGTGACAGCTGCAGAGTGGTGAAAAGCAACGTTATCGCAAACTATGACAAAAACTTGGGGGTTTCTTACTGGCTCCCCCTGTTCTGCTGGCACTAGCTGAGCATAGAGCTGTTCTAGGAAAGCTATAAGCCTTTCTGTGTTGTATGGGCCAATGAGTGGTGTGTTGAGAAGCAAACCATCATTGGCCATTGCAGCACACATGGTGATATTTCCCCCCCTTTGGCCTGGAACCTCCACAGTGGCCCTTTGACCTATAACATTCCTTCCTCTGCGCCGTGTTTTGGCAAGGTTAAATCCAGCTTCATCGATAAATACAAATGAATGTGGTCTTTCCAGTGCTTCCACCTCCATTACTCTCTGAAAAACAGTAAGTGCACAGTTTTACTGTAGAAATGCTAGTGTTTTTTTTTACTGTAAATATTTTGTATAGCTGTGTACGTAACCTCAGACGTCTTACCTGGACATATTGGTATCTTTGCTCTTTTACCCGTTCACTGTTTCTCTCGAACGGTACAGTGTATAACTGTTTCATTGTAACTTGGTGTTTCTTTAGGACTCGAGCAATAGTTGTTGTGCTGACAGAATTAACATTTTCAAATATATCATTATCAGCCAGCACTCTATCTTGAATCTCCCACAGTTTTATTGCATTGTTGACAACAACCATGTCAACAATAGCATTTTCCTGTTGGGGGCAGCCTTTGGGTCCTGTAAAATATATTTTACAGTCAAACTTACTGTAATATATATCTGTGTAAGAAAATTCGCATTACAGATGCCACTGTGGATCTTTGCAGATTGGGTTGCACCCTCAACCCTGCCTCTCTCAATGAGAGACCATGGTTCACGACATGGTCTATAAGTGTAGCCCTTATTTCATCTGAAATAACAGCTCTTTGTCTTCTTTGTCTTCCTCCACGCATCCGCCCTCTCCCTGCCACCCTTCTCCCTCCACGAACCCATCTTCCTTGTTCCATTTCCAAAATGAGTCTTTCTGAGCTCTACCTATATATACTGTAACATGTGTGTGTGTTCACTAACAAGTCTAAAACAAGACACCTGCTTAGCCTTTCAGCTGAAATTGCAATCAGCAGTGTTTGAAAGGCACAAGGCTGAAATCTATTCCGTTTTGAATGTGTGGTTCACAGTTTTGACAGCAGTGTGTTAGCATTTGAACAAAGTGCTGTAAATCCACAGTGTTGTGCAGGTTGTGGTTAAAGTCATGGGATAAGTGTGTAGAGTTTTGAAAACTGTGTTCAAGCAATGAAAAACGAACTAGAGTTTGGTCCACATGAACTGCTGCTGTGCAGACTGTAGTTAGAGTTTTGCACATGTGACTCCAGTTGTGTCCACTGTCGTTTAGCAATCGAAAAAAAACTGTAATCACTGTGTGTTGTTTGGCAGGTCCGGGTCAGTCGGTCGGCTACCAGTCTGCGAGTTCTGTCGGTCAGCGGTCAAGATGGCGGACGTCTTGGAGAGCGGCGGGGCGGGAGCAGGCTCTGTAGGAGGAGCCGGCAGCGTGGATTGGCAGAAGCATTGCGTTGCCTTGGAGATGCAGCTGCTCAGGTTCCGTCTGCAGGCGGGGAAGATCCGAGAGCTGCTGGCTGAGAAGGTGAGAGAGGGGGGCATCATGGGTAATGTAGTATATCCACCATCACGTGCCGTTGCTACTTTGTACTGTCTAAGGCAGTGTTTCTTTATCCTGGCCAAAATAGGTGCCCATTTTGTTTTTGCCCTAGCACTAGACCTGATTCTACTAATCAACACATCATCAAACCTTTGATTAGTAGAATCAGCTGTGTAGTGCTAGGGCAAAAACAAACTGTGCACTTAGCTGTATTTGAGTTCCCAAGACCAGGATAAAGAAACGCTGGTCTGATGGAAAAGAACAAACAGTTGTACCCAAATCTACATGATTTTGTCATCACATAACATAAAGTACCGGATGATGTTTCCCACCCACGGGGCAGCCTTGCCAGTGTGTGTTTTGACCTGACATTGATTTGTTGTGCATGAATGAACTGTACTATGTCCAAAATGCACCGTTTGTTTACCATTATACAGCCAACAGACACAGACCGTGTGGGATCTGGTTATGCTATGATGATGATCATTTGTGTTGATTTAGTAGAACCGGCTGGTTCAAGAACATTTTCTTTGAGTATTCCTCCTTGGCCAGTTGCCACACTGACACAAAAGACTACCTGTGAATGAACACCTACAACCTCCCTCCTCCTATCCCTCTGTCTCTCCCTTTGGTGCTTTTGTCGTCCTCTAGACTCTGTCATGCTGCATTGACCTCTGTGTTGCAACAAATGGTTAACTGTCTGTTCCTTGTCTGTTCCAAACAGCCCTGCATGAAAGCAAGTAAACTGCTGACTTGTGTGAATGAGTGCCTGAGGGAAAAGGTGTGTGTGTGTGTGTGTGTGTGTGTGTGTGTGTGTGTGTGTGCGTGTGTGTGTGGTTTGTGCTGTGTGTGTGTGGGTATCAGGGAGGCTGCTGAGGGGAGGACGGCTCATAAGAACGGCTTGAACGGAACAAATGAAATGGCATTAAACGCATGGAAACCATGTATTTGATACCATTCCACTGACTCTGCTCCAGCCATTACCACGAGCCCGTCCTCCCCAATGAAGGTGCCACCAACCTCCTGCGTAAGTGTTCTGAGAAAGTTCCTTAGAAAATCCTTCCAGGAACAGTATAGCAACATTTACGAGGGATAGTTCTTTACATTTTTAATTGTAACATGAAACAAACATTTTCCTTGCTTGTTTCAAAACATTCTAATAATGTTCAGAGTATGTCAAAAAAGGGCTAACCAAGAAAAACTTCCAAAAACACTAATTCAAGGCAAAACATTGTTGGAGCAACAAAAAAGGCAGAGATCATTTATTATTTGCTCACTTGCTTAGTGTTCGGAGTAACGTTGTTCTTAAGCAACCTTTTGAAAGTCATTTTGCTCTGGGACTGCTTCTTGCTAGCTGTAAGGGAGTATAAAACCAAGTATATTTGCATTGTTTTGGTAAGGAGGACTGTCATTTTAAGTTTCAGCCCTTATCCTCCTGCTGCTGTAGGTCAGTCAGCCGGATGTTTACAGGGCAAATTTAGGATTAATGATAAGATCATAAAGTCTCTCTGTTGCCCAGTGGCCTCTGTAGGGTTTACTTTTCTGTCTCTTGTCAACCTATCAGCCCTCTACCTTCACTCTCTGTGTGTGTGTGTGTGTGTGTGTGTGTGTGTGTGTGTGTGTGTGTGTGTGTGTGTGTGTGTGTGTGTGTGTGTGTGTGTGTGTGTGTGTGTGTGTGTGTGTGCGTGTTAATCACTGTGTGTTGAGTGGCAGGTCAGACGGTCGGTTACCAGTCTGCGAGTTCTGTCTGTCTGTCGGTGTCGCGTGTGTGTGGCAGGGGTGTGAGGCAATCATTCCAAACAGCAATAACATGGCCGATTAGCACTCAACACCCTCCCCTTCCCCAGAGAGAACACACTCAGCAACAACACAGACACCATCCGTGTGTGTGTGTGTGTGTGTGTGTGTGTGCGTAAAATATGCCTCGTTTGCTCTTTATAGAAGAGCTGTTTTCCATTAGTGATGGGTTGGCTACAGTAAGTAAACACTAGACATGTGGACTTAGGAAGAAATTCATGTAACTATGAATGTCTTCCTAATGGCCCTAAGAAGTGGAGACGTGCTCTATCATGTGATGCAGGTCAATGGTCACCCCAGAGAGGAAGTCTATAGAAGGCAAAAGGCTACTGGCTCTGAGTGCACTGCACATATAAACATGATTTGTTGGGTTAGTTTGTTGATTTTATAGTACTGGAACCAAACGTGTGGAGCCTAAAAACATAGGATGAGGATAGTGCAAGGGAGACTAGAAGCTGTGTTCTCCAACCAAATTAGGTCTCACTGGACTTTGGGAAGAAACCGGAAATAAGCTTTTGGACTGGAAGATTAGAGAGAAAGGACTCTTTCTCTGTTTCTCCCACCCATCTTCCCTTTGTCTATCTCTCCTCATGTAACATGTTGACCTCTGGATGTCCACTTAATGATTGAGCCAACATTTCACTAAACCATCAACAGTAACAATGGCTCTCACTAACCATTAACAGCCATATCACTGGGTTAATGATTATACTGTAGTCAGTTGCAGCTGAAACACCGAGGTAGATGGATGTTGGAGTTTGGCAAAGAACAGCCTGCGCTTTCTCTCTCTCTCTCTCTCTCTGGTATTAAGACAATATAGTATAAGTTGCAGGTATGGCTAACCTACAGACCAGCAGCAGCTTTCTGAGGGTCTACAAAAAAGGTGTAGAATGCAGGCATACATTCATGGGAGTATTCTTAGATGTGTGTTTACTGCTAGCTGCATTTCCAGGGTCCTCTTTCAAATACTCGTTTCGATGTCTCACTATGGGATTCCCTGATAGGCGGATCACTACAGGAGGAACCAATCACACAACTCCTGTCAGGGAGACAGACCGGGTTGAGTGGCAAAGCGGCGAGTCCTTCCCTGCCAGTCGCCCCACCGCTGGTTATTCTCGCTCTCTTTCTCAAAAGCCTGTGATTGCGGCTCGCAATTCGGGGCATTCCTGCATGTGGCAATACCACCTACTGTACTGGAGCGCCCGCGCCCCCGCCCCTGCCTGTGTACTGGAGGCCTAGATTAAAAATGGACCACTATAAGTATGAAGAGGGGTTCCTGCAGGTGCAGGAATTCCTACAGAAGGGTGCATGAACCTTTTACTTTTTAGTTTTGGTCCACCAGCTTCAAACAGCTGTAAAAAAAATATATATATTTTTTTGTATTTGAAAATATATTTCACAGCGATTTAGATGTTACAATGATTCCCTACACTAATCAGTGCTTGTTTTCTCACATAAACTGAAATTGAGCAAACAGTATAGAATTTTTGCAACCAGAAAGGGACCGAGCGATTTCCACTAGAAGAAGTCAGAACAGCTTTCCCATTTTGACAGATGCAGCTCCGGCGGGAGAAATCAATAGGCAAATATCTCGATACTGTGAAACACTATCATTTCACTATTACTGCAGACACTTCATATATATATATTTTTTTAACATTTTCAGAAATTCCAAAGCAAAAATTATATGTTGTACCTTTAAACATACAAAAAAGGCTAGTGAAATTGCCAGCTTGTCTCAATGACTTAGCATGAGTTTAGGTTAGCATGCTAATCGATTAGCATGCACCCCAGCCTGGATATTTTTGTCAGTTAAACATGATGAACTGAATACATTATGTACAGTATATTAACGCATCATTATCAAATATTGTAATGAGGAAACATTTGAGAAGTGAATGGCCAACATATTCACTCCAAAACAGGAGTTGATTTTCTCTCAACTCAGCTCAAAAACATCTGCCATGTTTTCCAAAATATTTTAGAATGGCAGACTCATCACTTGACCAATATCTGTTCTCTGATTGGAAGATTCCAAAAAATTGCCCACTAGGTGGCACTGCCGATCAAAATTGCTCAGTTTTATGGAAAAATGTTGCAGCAACCATTGCCGCAAGGCCAGCTAAACCACCAAACTAGCTTTTCTACCTAGCCAGACTGTAAAAATGCTAGCTCTCCTCTCTCATTTAGTTCAACCCACTTTCCCTCGTGACGTGTTGAGTAGACTGACTGACCTAGCTTCACAGCTCGACTGTCAAGAGCAACGCTTTGTTCATTGAGAGACAAAGAAAGCACATGCTTTCTCCAGCTGGCATTGTGCTAATTAGCTAGGTTTTTAGCTTTTTTTTTTGCTTTTTCCTTTCTCCTCTTTCTCTACGTTCACTTGTTTGTGTTAACTAGACCGACCGGTTTAGCCTCACTGCATTACGTTCATGAGAGAATATCAGCCCAAAGTCGAACAATGCAACCATTTAGGGATGCAGGATGGGTAACAGTGGTTTTGACCGCGGACCAACCCAATCGTTCAAAATGTAACAAGTAGATTTGGGTGTCAGGAAAAATGTAAAAAGTGCATTATTTTCTTTTGGAATGTAGTGGAGTAAAAGTAAAAGTTGTTAAGAATATAAATAGTTATGTAAAGTGCAGATTACCTAAAAAACTACTTAAGAAGTACTTTAAATTATTTTGCTTTACACAACTGGAGGAAGCTCATGTTCCGTATGCTTACGCTTAACATGCTGTCTCACTCTGTTCGTCCAGGCAGCTGGTTCACTTCAGTCGACATACAGGACGCTTATTTTCACATTAGCATTCTACCAGCACACAGGACGCTTCTCAGGTTTTCCTTTCAGGGCACAGCCTATCAATATCTCGCTGTCTCCTTCGGGCTAGCACACGCTCCACGGACGTTCAGCAAGTGTGTTGGACAGCCATAGCACCCCCGAGTAATCAGGGGACGAAGAGTCTTCGCCTACATCGATAATTATTTGCTTTGCTCCCCGACACAGGAGCCAACAGTGTGAGACACGGTTTCCCTTAAAACCCACCTCTTCGAGTTCGGGTTCAAGATCAACCAGAAAACAAAGAGCTGTTTGGTGCCCACACAGAGAGTAGAATAACTAGGTGTCACGTTGGATTCTCTCCTCTGTTCCACAGAGGGCACTCGGTCACGTTCAGTACGCATCTCAAAGTGTTGGGGGTTGATGGCGCCCACCATCTCCGTAGTACCACTAAGACTACTGAGGATGAGAGACCTCCAGCATTGGGTATCTACCCAGCATCTGTGCACACCACGTCACCTCAATAGAAAGTTAAGGGTGACCACAGAATGACTCTCGGCTCTCCGACATTGGAGAAGCCCCTCGATCTTCGATTCAGGCACTCCCCTACGGTTAGTATCAATGAGGAAAGTGGTGATAACAGGCACACTCACGGTGTGGGGGGGCACAGTTTTACGAAGGAAGACCAGTATACGGATTTCACATTAGCATTCTACCAGCACACAGGACGCTTCTCAGGTTTTCCTTTCAGGCCACAGTTACGCCATGCTATTATAAACTGCGTCAAACTGCTGACATTGTTCCTTTCATTGAAACACTTTCAGCCTTTCCTTCAGAATTGTCACATCCTAGGGCCTCCTGAGTGGCGCAGTGGTCTAAGGCACTGCATCGCAGTGCTAGCTGTGCCACTAGAGATTCTGGTTGGAGTTCAGGCTCTGTCTCAGCCGGCTGCGACCGGGAGACCCATGGGGGCAGCGCACAATTGGCTCAGCGTCGCCTGGGTTAGGGGAGGGTTTGGCCGGGCAGGGATGTCCTTGTCCCATTGCGCTCTAGCGACTCCTGTGGCGGGCTGGGCGCGGTGCACGCTGACACGGCTGCCAGGTGTACGGTGTTTCCTCCGAGATATTGGTGCGGCTGGCTTCCAGGTTAAGCAGGCATTGTGTCCAGAAGCAGTGCGGCTTTGCTGAGTTGTGTTTCGGAGGACGGGCGGCTCTTGACCTTCGCCTCTCCTGAGTCCGTACGGGAGTTGCAGCGATGGGACAAGACTGTAACTAACTACCAATTGAATACCATGAAATTGGGGAGAAAAGGGGCAAATAAAAAAATAAAAAAGACAAAATAATAAGGAAAAATATCAAAGAAAAAGAAAGATCCAATACGACTGTGGTGGCAGGCATCAACTGTCCGGGTGGCGCTCGCTCTCTGCGTCTACACAGACGAGCTGTCAATATTATTCTGTGAAGCAGACCTGCTCTCACTACGCTCGACTTGTCTCAGGCGTGCTGAATGTGGGAGCGGACTTACATATCTCTCCCTTATTAAAACTGCTTTGCTGATTGCACACCTGCAAAGCGAGTGAGTGAGCTGCACGCACTGTCCGTCCCCAATTCGTGCCTACAGTTTTCCCGGGGTTATCCAAGGGTTACTTAACTGGCTTTTGGTTTCCACCCGCCACTCTTCTCTTCTACGGTGGAAAATCGTCTCTACAGTTTGTGTCCACAACACGCTTTGCACACTTACTTGGATAGAACAAGAGCAACTCTTCGTTTCTTGGGCACCTCCCTACAAGGGTCGGCCCTTCTCTCGTCAACGGCTATTCCATTGGACAGTGGAGGCTATTGTAATTGTCTTATAATACCAATGGTTTATGGACCCCGGACGGCCTGAGGGCTCATTCCACTGGAGGTATGGCTACCTCTTGGGCCCTGTTCAAATGCATCTCTTTGCGAGAGATTTGCGATACAGCATGTTGGGCCACCTCTCACACATTTATGAGGTTTTACCAACTGGATGTCACTGCACCTTTGTTGGTGCATCCTGTTTTTATGAGAAACAGTTATAAATCCCATATTGGTCTTTCAGAGTCAGGCCAACAACCCAAGCTGTACTGTGCAAGTAGGTTAATAGTAGGCCTACTATTGAAACAGATACAGTAAATCAGACTCAACTGAGTCAGGAGAAATTGACAGATTTCAGATTTTTCACATTTCTTTCAGGTTTTTGCTCTCAAAGTCACACGTCAATAGAAAAACATCAGGAGACCATTTTTGAGGTCTGGGAAAAATCCAATAAATGTAGATTTTTTTTTTGCGTGTGTAATTACCCTTCAATTCAAGTGCACAGGCACTGCTGTTTGCTTGGCGGTGTTTCTGTAGCAGATGAGATGTCGTTTCTAAAACAAATGGCCACTGGATTGATGCAAATCATCATGATATCATTTTGCCAGTTAGGCATAGGCGACTTTGTAGCTAGTTAACATTTAATTGAGAATGTTTTTGGGAAAGCCTTTCCCTCTGTCATAAGCGTCGCTATATTAGCGTCGCTAATTGTTTGAAACCTGGACGTTTTACATCCTATAATGAGGCATGTCTTACGTTGCTTCAAAGTAGCCTATAGCCAAAATCCCACCATAGAAACGTGGACGCAATTATTTTACAGACTTCCTCATTTGCATTCTCCTGTACTATTGGTTTCCTTTCAACATCCTTCCATTGTCTAGCAGCCAAAGGCATTATCTTAGTCATATTATCAACCCATGATTGTTGTTGCATCTTTAGATCTCCCCTCTTTCTAAATTTAGAACAGATCCTTCCGTCTCTGTTCATGAAACCGCTAGCGTGTGCGGAGCACATTTAAGAACGGTGTTTTCCCACAAATGTTATTTTGGAACATTTGCGTGTTGGCCTACCACCGCGTGCACTTCGCTGGGCCTAAAATGTGAATAAATAATAGGTCAGAATTGTAAGCGAAACATTCTGATCTGTTCCATCAGCCTTATTAATTGATACGGCATAGACCTCCCCTACACTACTTCAACACACATTGTGGGGACTAAGAAGTGAGTATACGCAATGCCCACTGAAAGATTAAGTGGGTACCCCGTGTATACCTGCGTATACCCTCCACGACACCACTGCTCTGAGGGGTGATATTGTTGGGACTACCCTGGCTTCAGGAGAGCATGTCTGTGATGCGAGAGTCGGCCATAACCCATTGTGAGACATCAAAATGAGTATTTGAAAGAGAACTCAAGGTTACTTTTGTAACCCCCTGTACTCTGAGGATGAGTGAGATGTCCCAGTGCATTTCTCTGCTAGCAAGAGGGCAAAGAAGAGAGACATGCTTGAGAATAACCAGAGGGTCTCCGACAGACATTGTGTTATTGGTTCTTCTTGTAGTGATCCTTCTATCAGCAAATCCCATTGTGGGGCATCTCACTCATCTTCTCAGAGAACCGAGGTTACAAAAGTGACCTAGTTTCTCCATTTGTTAACTTTTCTTAAGATAGTTGCAGCAGGAGTATGTTAACAGCGCTGTTGTCTATGACGAAGCTATCAGCTGTTAGTGGATGAGATGACCCGCTGTGTCTCGTCCAGTCTGTTATCCTGTCTGCCACTCTCTCTGTCCACCTCCCTCCCTGGATACTATCAGCCCCTCTGGATTCCTCAGTGTTAAGAGAGGAGAGGAGTACCATACCATCACCCGACCCACCTTCCAACCTTACAGCATTTACAACTCCTCTCAGCTCAACTTTCTAAACACAAGACTCCATTTTGAAAAGAAAATCTAGGCTATTTTATCTTCCACACAAAGAAATACTAAGCATTTAAATAAACATGTAATACATATATTCATCTTAGATTCTATGCTCTTACAAGTAACTTGGTTGAGGTACACACACACAAGCACACACACACACACATACAAAACACAGTAATGTCAGCCTTCAATCCCATGACTCAAGTTGATTCCCTTTCCCAGCTCCTTCAACTTCTAACCTGCTCTGACCTTTGTTTTCTAAAGGTTACTACAAGCTCCACTCCGTTGATCCACGTGGGTAAAGTGGGATTTCGTGAGCAGCATACACATTCACAAGGGGGCGACAGCAAAGGTTTTTCTTCTTGTCATATTATTTTGTGAAAGAGTCACTTCACTAGCTAGTAGTAGCTAGCTGGCAGCCTGGCTAGCTGGCTTTAGACTGGCTAAAAACATTGCACGCTAGTTAGCCTTTTTAGCTCCCCACATCTCCATGTGAAATAATACGATTTATAATTAAAACAATATGACTTGGCAAATATTTGTATCCTTGCCGGTGTAACCTGTTACGCACGCCTCTATGAAGAGGGAACGCAACACCCTGCTACAACTAAACTCTCTGTGAAGCGAAAAAGGTATGGACTGTAGGTGCGAGTAAAAATGACAAGCAGAATGTGGTACCGTTTACAAGGACTTTATTCCTTTACACGGTAATATGGGGAAAAGGGGCTGGACGGAACCAAAGCAAAGAAAGTAAATCTCAAAGCCCCCCCTCTCCTACCTGCCTACCCACTACTTACCTAATTTAGCACCACGTGGTGCCCTAACCAAAATACAGGGGTGGTCCGCCCAGGTCTTACCTAGTGTGCCTAGACAGCGAATATGCTACGGGTATATGTATGCCCGCGGGCCTCTTGCCTAAGCACTCCCAAGGTGCCTTCCCCTTCCCCCCTGGGAACAAATGAAACAGAATATTAAACCATTTTCAAACAAACTAACAAATGACATCAAATAGGCTCTATCTGAGCAACAAACTCACAAAATATACCAACTCTCAGCAAAATCAACCTCTAGCAAAATCTCAGAAAATCTCTCTACAAAAAAACTCTCCCTCCTGAACAGAACACTGGCATTTATATATCTTCAGATGGAATGGGTAATTGGAGACAGCTGTCTTGACGAGGGGGCGGAGTCAGCTCTCCAATTAGCCCTGGAGTCGACCAATCAGCTGCTTGAGGGCTTACCGGAAGCCATTTCCTGAAATAAACACATGCACAAGCACAAACTACAACACATAAACTGGGGAACGTAACATAACCTAAAACATTATCCCATGCTGCTTATGTATTTATTCCCATATCAGCTAAAAATACAACATCATCATGTTTTGGTCACGGATAAAAAAAAGCACATGGCTAGCTAGTTGGCTCCAGTAGCTTCTTCTTAGTTAATACTTGGATTATTTTTGGTTGGTTTACTGTTTGAACTGTCGCTGGGATTATATTTGGCTATTCTGATGATCAGATATACTGGAGATCAGATCAAGGAACCAAACGACAACACTGCCCCCAGAGATGATACGGCACGTCTCAATTTTCAGCGAGTACAAAAGTATGTTGAACGCCGGAGCGTATATAAACTCGGCAAAAAAAGAAACGTCCATTTTTCAGGACCCTGTCTTTCAAGGGTAATTTGTAAAAATCCAAATAACTTCACAGATCTTCATTGTAAAGGGTTTAAACACTGTTTCCCATGCTTGTTCAATGAACCATAAACAATTCATGAACATGCACCTGTGGAACGGTCGTTAAGACACTAACAGCTTACAGACGGTAGGCAATTAAGGTCACAGTTATGAAAACTTAGGACACTAAAGAGGCCTTTCTACTGACTCTGAAAAACACCAAAAGAAAGATGCACAGGGTCCCTGCTCATCTGCGTGAACGTGCCTTAGGCATGCTGCAAGGAGGCATGAGGACTGCAGATGTGGCCAGGGCAATAAATTGCCATGTCCGTACTGTGAGATGCCTAAGACAGCGCTACAGAGAGACAGGATGAACAGCTGATCGTCCTCGCAGTGGCAGACCACGTATAACAACACTTGCACAGGATCGGTACATCCGAACATCACACCTACGAGACAGGTACAGGATGGCAACAACAACTGCCCGAGTTACACCAGGAATGCACAATCCCTCCATCAGTGATCAGGCTGTCCTCAATAGGCTGAGAGAGGCTGGACTGAGGGCTTGTAGGCCTGTTGCAAGGCAGGTCCTCACCAGACACCACCGGCAACAACGTCACCTATAGGCACAAACCCACCATCGCTGGACCAGACAGGACTATGCTCTGAATCTTGCGTCTCCATAGAGCTTGTTGCTTTACTTGGATGTGTCAGATACTTTAATGTTCATTCCATTTTATAAGTACCTCCTATGTCCCCTCGTTGTCATATTTGCCTGCTTAAAATCTTCCTGAGAGACTTGTGACTATAAGCTAACCATATGCGTTTTACTACTGGTTCATGTGTGGTGAAGACTTTGTTTACTTTTCTGACTCCTTTCTCACTCGGCCAGTAATGCCTTTCTTTGGACTCATTCTCAAGGTTTTTGACCTTGAGGTGAAGAGTCACTTCACCACTAACCACTAACACCCTACGCCCACTCCTTCCCTCTGTTCCCCCCCTTCTCCCCTAGATTTAGTCAGTGTTAATCCAGCCGTGAGTGACTAAATCTGTTTCCTAAATGGCATCATATTCCCTATATAGTTGCACTAGTTTTGGCCAGAGCCCTGTAAGCCCTGGTCAAAAACAGTGCACATACATACAGTTGAAGTCTGAAGTTTACACACACCGTAGCCAAATACATTTAAACTCAGTTTTTCACAATTCCTGACATTTAATCCTAGTAAAAATTCCCTGTTTTAGGTCAGTTAGGATCACCACTTTATTTTAAGAAGGTGAAATGTCAGATTAATAGTAGAGAGAATGATTTATTTCAGCTTTAATTTCTTTCAACACTATCCGAGTGGGTCAGAAGTTTACATGCACTCAATTAGTATTTGGGAGCATTGCGTTTAAATTGTTTAACTTGGGTCAAATGTTTCGGGTAGCCTTCCACAAGCTTCCCGCAATAATTTGGGTGAATTTTGGCCCATTCCTCCTCGCAGAGCTGGTGTAACTGAGTCAGGTGTGTAGGCCTCCTTGCTCGCACACACGTTTTCAGTTCTGCCCACAAATTTCCTATAGGATTGAGGTCATGGATTTGTGATGGCCACTCCAATACCTTGACTTTGTTGTCCTTAAGCCATTTTGCCACAACCTTGGAAGTATGCTTGGGGTCATTGTCCATTTGGAAGACCCATCAAGCTTTAACTTCCTGACTGATGTCTTGAGATGTTGCTTCAATATGTCCACATCATTTTCCTACCGCATGACACCATCTATTTTGTGAAGTTCACCTCCTTCCTGCAGCAAAGCAACCCCACAACATGAGGCTGCTTCATGGTTGGGATGGTGTTCTTTGGCTTGCAAGCTTCCCCCTTTTTCCTCCAAACACAACAATGGTCATTATGGCCAAACAGTTCTATTTTTGTTTCATCAGACATTTCTCCAAAAAGTATGATCTTTGTCCCCATGTGCAGTTGCAAACCGTAGTCTGACTTTTTTATGGCGGTTTTGGAGCAGTGGCTTCTTCCTTGCTGAGCGGCCTTTCAGGTTATGTTGATATAGGATTTGTTTTACTGTGGAGATAGATACGTCTGTACCCGTTTCCTCCAGCATCTTCACAAGGTCCTTTGCTGTTGTTCTGGGATTGATTTGCACTTTTCGCACCAAAGTACGTTCATCTCTAGGAGACAGAACGCGTCTCCTTCCTGAGCGGTATGACGGCTGCGTGGTCCCATGGTGTTTATACTTGCGTACTATTGTTTGTACAGATGAACGTGGTACCTTCAGGCATTTGGAAATTTCTTCCAGGGATGAACCAGACTTGAAGAGGTCTACAATTCTTTTCTGAGGTCTTGGCTGATTTCTTTTGATTTTCCCCATGATGTCAAGCAAAGAGGCACTGAGTTTGAAGGTAGGCCTTGAAATACATCCACAGGTACACCTCCAATTGACTCAAATTATGTCAGTTAGCCTATCAGAAGCTTCTAAAGCCATGACATCCTTTTCTGGAATTTTCCAAGCTGTTTAAAGGCACAGTCAACTTAGTATATGTAAACTTGTGACCCACTGGAATTGTGATACAGTGAATTACAAGTAATCTGTCTGTAAACTATTGTTGGAAAAATCACTCATGCACAAAGTAGATGTCCTAACCGACTTGCCAAAACTATTGTTTGTTAAACAAGAAATGTGTGGAGTGGTTGAAAAACGAGGTTTAATGACTCCAACCTAAGTGTATGTAAACTTCCGACTTCAACTGTATATGGGCTAAACGTATCCTTATTCTAGTATTAATGTCAGAGGTCGAGGCCGTCTTTGCGAGGTTTCCACAGCTAAGCTTTAACTGACGTGTATGTCAATCGTTGTGCTCTATGTTTAGCTTATCATGCTCCAGTGTTGAAGTACCAGTCCTCTAGAAATGTAAAAACATCTGATCTCACCACAGATAATTCCTCCGAGACTCCCGTCACACACGCGCGCACACACACACACACACACCACACACACACACACACACACACACACACACACACACACACTATCCTTGTGGGGACCAAGCAATTGATTCCCATTCAAAGTCCTATTTTCCCTAACCCCTATCCTTAAACCTAACCCTTAACCTACCTCTAAATCCTAAACCTAACCCTAACTCCTAAACCTAACCCCTAACCCTTAACCCTAATTGTAACCCTAAACCTAACTCCTAAGCCTAAACTAGCCTTTTTCCCTGTGGGGACTGTCAAAATGTCCCCACCGTTACCTTGTTTTACGATCATTGTGAGGTCCCATCAAGGATAGTAAAACCAAAAAATACACAGACACACACAGACTGTAGCACCCTCTGATGAGCTCAGTATATGGCAATTTCGGGACCACCCTCCACTATAGGATGAAGTTAGGTTCAGTGTTTCCTGAAAACCCTCTGATGACCTTGCCTGATAATGTTCAAGGTTTTATTGTTCAGTAGAATTGCATGCTGTGAAGAGAAATGTCTGAGTTGAATTGGTATCGTGCAATGACTCTCACAAGGTTGACAAACCAAGGGTCCTCCCTCCTCTACCCCCGCTCCCCTCTCTCCCAGACCCCCCACAGCTGTGTGTGTGTGTGTGTGTGTGTGTGTGTGTGTGTGCGTTTGTTAACAGAGTGTGTGTTTGTTCGTGGTCTATAGAGCTAACAGAGAGTGTGTGTGTGTGTGTGTGTGTGCTAGCCTACATTGCAAGATGTGTCTTGTCTGAACCTGTGCATGGCAGCGTCTCTGAGTTGTTGAGTTTGTGTAAGCACTAGAGCTAACAATTGTGATTGTGGAGGCTCAATAGTTACCCCTCAAAAGGAGGGCAGTGCAAACTCTCTCTTACACAACCACACGCACACACAGGATTTTCCAGTGACCCTCTTGGACCCCATACTGACACAGCTGACCCGTAAGAAGGAGTAACCATGGCAACCTTTTTGTCCCCTAGATGCAAGAGCTGGAGCAGAGGGTTACAGAGTCTGATCAACGGGCTGAGAACGCCGAGAAACGGGTACGGCAGAGTTTTAAAACCACGGCTTCAGTTACTGGAGAAGCTTCAGTCGCCTCAAGTCGCTGCAGCACAGTCTGCCCAGAGTCAGGCTCGTCTCCACTACACACAAGTCAAAAGAGATGTTCAGAACTTTCTCTCTCCTTCACCTTCTTCCTCTGTCTTTGTCTCGCTCTCGTTCCTCTAAGTTCCGCACTATGCTCCGTATAAACATCGAGGCTCTACTTTTTTTGTCTCCTCTACCGGGAGTCAGAGAAAGAGCCCGCTTATTCCCGTCTACCTTGCGAGTCTGTGAGCATGTAATCCTACTGTAGTTAATGATCTATTACAGGTCCATGTCATGGAAGAGAAGCTGAAATCTGCAAACATGCTACAACCCAGCGAATCAGAGAACTCGTTGTACAGAAGGTACCAGGAGCTGACCAATCAGGTGCAGGAGAAAGATGCTGTGATAAAGAGATTAGAGGTGCAGCTGGAAAAACAGGTATGGAAGTTATAGGGTGAGTCACAAATGGTTTCCTATCCCTTATATAGTGCACTACTTTTGAGCAGAGCTCTATGGCCCCTGGTCCAAAGCAGTGCACTACATAGAGAATATGGTGCCATTTGAGAAGCAACCATAGATAAGGAACATACATGTCCATTTATGTTCATAATGATGTGGGTTTTGATAAACCCCTGACTAACCCTAAAGCCCTGTTTTCTTGGCCTATAGATCTTAGTCAGAGCCCAGGAGGCTAAGATCATTGAGGAGAAGGCTGCTAAAATCAAAGACTGGGTTACATTCAAGCTACGAGAGGTAAGCTCAAATACAACATGCAGTATTGTTGTCACGATACCAGTGTGTATCACAATACTATGAAGTAAGGAAGAAAAGGACACAAAACGTGAATTGGACTTAATTTCCTGAGGAAAATAGTCCTAATGTAGGGAAAAAACAGCCTTGTGTTGTCACCCAGTGTCACATTTGTTTACTTTGCACGGTACAGATGTAAGACGTCTTTTCGAGACAGTTTGGAGGAAAAAGATCCTCCAGCAACAGGACATTTGAATTATTATGTGGATTATAATGCAAATACATTTTTGTTTTTGAAGGACCATCGGAGTTTAGCCTGCTTTGTATGTTCTCTTTTTGGCAAGGAACATTTTAGTATCACAATACTGGCATCGTGTACAGTACATGTAAATCCTATATGGACCAGCCAAGTCAAAGATTTCTTTGCCATTATTTCAACTGGAACACAAACATAGGGTCATGATCAGTTGATAAAGACAATGAAAACAATTCACTCAAAACTTCCACTCTTTGTTATCTTCTTTCTGTACGGTTCTTCAGATGGAGATTGAGAACCAGCAACTGAAGGTGTCCAACCTGAAGCAGGCAGAACAGATCATGATGCTGCAGGACAAACTCCAAGGTGATCCTCCTTCCACCACAGCTGTACAAAACTCATGGGAACTTCAGTTAATCTACCCAGAATACTCTCTGAGAGTGCCACACTCTGTTTTAATAGACAGACACCCTCGCCCAGAGGCCTTGGATGCTTGCCAGCTGCTAGTCAACTGTTTTCCCCGCAATAACAACTACAAGGATCTGTCCGAGTGGGAGTATGTAGATTATGAAGAGAAGGGGGCCCAGCACAGAGCCATGGAGCACACCCTATGTTACTTTGATAGTAACACCCTATGTCACTTTGATAGTATGTTGGCCTATGTTCTACAGAGCATGTTGTGATATTGCCAAAAGCTGCAGTTGTGTCGCTAGATTGACTATATTTTCCCCTCTTGTTCAATAGCTATCTTGGAGAACCCTTCATCTCCTGGACCACCCACCTCTCCTTCCACAGACACCCACCAGGTACCCTGCAGCCCCTTATACCCCCCAAGATGTCCAGGGACCCCGCCAGTCCAGGAGGAGACAAGCTGGGGAAAACAGACAGGCATAGGGGACAGGTCAGAGCAGCCCTGTAAACGGAGCGGTGACCGAGGAGACAGAGACACAACAGGCCACGGCACAGTGACAGTAACCCTGTCAAACACTCCCTGTCTGGGCAGCAGGTGCAGGGAGACTAGGGCTGGACCTGGTAGTCCTGTTCCAACCACTCGAGGTCAAGACCAACCACTAGGTGGTGCTACTCCCAGAGACCACTCCTCGGACGAGCTCAGCAGCAAGTTCCGCTCCCAAAGTCTCCGCTCCTCCTCCTCTTCCTCCTCCTCCTCTTCCTCCACCTATGAAACAACCCACGGGGGACCCGGTATCCCTGACACCCCTACCCCCACCTCCGCCCCTAAAAGCCCTCTCCTCTGCCGTTCTCCGTCTAACTCCCACCCCTTCCAGACCACCGCCCAGACCCTGGCTCTACCCTCCCATACTGGGACCAGCATGACCTTACCCAAGGTGTGATACGTTCTACATTCCTAACTAGTGGCCCTAATCACCTGTCATTACAGTGCTCTTTCCCTTGCTTGTATCTGTGCACCTGTGTCGTACATTCCTTGTGACTCAGGGATTCTTGGAAAACGGAACGATCTGTACTTTTCCCCCCACATTGTTTCTTAATATTAACGACATTTGAAATACTGTATATATTTTGATGAGACCAAAGTATCGGGTATCACACAATGTAAAGGAACAACCTCCTAATTCTCCGTCAGACACCATAAAAGGCATTTCATTTTACATTTACATAGGCCTTGATTGTTTAATTCTAACATTATATGTAATACAAATAAGTCTAACTTAATATGTAATACAAATCTCTGAACGTATTTTTGTATTGTTTAATAGCGCTATACACTGAGTGTCCAAATCATTAGGAACACCTGCTCTTTCCTTGACATAGACTGACCAAGTGAATCCAGGTGAAACCTACGATCCCTTATTGATGTCACTTGTTAAATCCACTTCAATCAGTGTAGATGAAGGGGAGGAGACAGGATAAAGAAGGATGCTTAAGCCTTGAGACAATTGAGACATGGGGTTGTGTGTGTGTGTGTGTGTGTGTGTGTGTGCCATTGAGAGGGTGAATGGGCCAGACAAAAGACTCAAGTGCCTTTGAACGGGATATGGTAGTAGGTGTGTCAATAACTGCAACGCTGCTGGGGTTTTTCACGCTCTACAGTTTCCCGTGTGTATCAAGAATGGTCCTCTACCCAAAGGACATCCACCCAACTTGACACAACTGTGGAAAGCATTGGAGTAAAAATGGAACAGCATCCCTGTGGAAGGCTTTCAACATCTTGTAAAGTCCACGCCCCAACAAATTGAGGCTGTTCTGGAGGCGAAAGGGGGTGCAACTCAATATTAAGAAGGTGTTCCTAATGTTTTGCACAGTCAGTATATAATGCTCCAGGGCTAATTTCATTAGTATTTAGGCATGTTTTTCTAGATTCAGAACTTGAATCAACATTTATAAAGCAAACATTCTGCCTCAGATCAAGCACAGCAAATACTTCCATAGTTGAAGCATATGTTGTGGAACAGTGGTGAAACCGATCTTAGGGGGGTTAGCCATCAGTGACGGAGTTGACAACAAATACTCAAAACAGACACATTTTCGCCTCTAAATATAGAAGATGAAAATAAGCATTTGTTCAAATCCCCAGTGAAACTGAACCATTCTGTCAGATCTTTCAGCAATCTGACAGAATTGAAGTTCAGCAAAAACCTGACAGGGTTTGTATTTTACAGAGTTGACAAAAATGTCATTTTTCTTCTTCATTTCAAAGTGTCAATGTAGAGTGGCGTTATGACTAAAACCTCGTTAAAATCAACATATTTGAACCAAAATTCTATTTGATCTTAATCTATCCGGGAGCTGGAGTTGACAGTTTATGCTTGTAACCATGGTGATTTGGGAAAAAAATTGGTATGAAGAGAACTTTACAGACCTTGAGTGATCTTGTTGCACGACATGTAGTGAGGACATGAACAAGGGGTACTTAAGGTGGAGCGAACCCTGCTCATTCCTGATTTCATTTAGGATTTTAGACACATCTGACGAGAAAAATATTCCGTCAAGTTAGAGAGAGCTAAATACAAGAAACTACATAAGACCTTTTTCAGTTCATATTCATTAATGGCCGTTTCTAGAATTCTAAACACCTTTTGGGGGGAGAATTGGGACCCTTTGCTTCTGAGAAGGGCATTTCCAGGCATAGAGCCGACATGGAAATGAATACTATCGAAAATATCTAAAAACTAATCTTTCCCCTTATATAATTGCCCTAAATGTAATTTTTAAGCTCAAATAATGTTACAAAATCAGACAAGGATTGTCCCAACTTTCAAGAATTCCTGCACTGTTTGACTGTACCTATGAGTGATGGCCGCTCTGGGATGTAAACCCGTTAATAAACTTAGTTGAACTTGAACCACATCAATCTATCAATCAAATTTCAATCAGTCATGTCATCTTTATTTGTGAACTAACAGTTGCGGACGCCCCTGACCCCCCGCGATAGCGTCCAGCTGGTGAAGAAACACTACAGCCAGCCCCAGCCTGGAGGTCTGGACCGGCTGCACCACATCAATGTCCCCATAAACATGATGGCCTCCAGCACCCAGGTAAAGAGAGGGAGCCTGCTCAACTCTATCCTGTTGTACAAAAACAGTGAGAGGGTGCCTGAAGTCAACCGTCTGTCACGTAACAACGGGAAAAAAAGAGGACCTGACCTCACTCACTTGATGTAGTTTCAATTGTAGCATTTGTTTGTTGTATTTGCATCTTCTGCACCCTGTAGAGCCCTGTGTCCCCTTCCAACTGCAATCATGTCCTGGAAGAGACAGACATAGATGACGGGCTGCCTGACGGTATGGAGGGGGTGGTGGAGGGGGCCGGGGACAAAGGTCCTCCCGAGGAACAAGTGTTTGTTAGGTTGGCTGAGGATCTGGAACTGCTGGACCCAGATGTCCTGAAACCCCCCACCCCTCCTCTCCACCGGTTCCCTTCCTGGGTAAGATCAGTGTTGAGGGTAACGAGTTACAAAAGGAATCAATAGGGTAACGTGTTACAAAAGGAATCAATATAGTAATCAGATTACTTTCAGATTACATGAGCAACGGAGTAAAGTAACGTGTTACTTTTTCAAATTGGGTAATATTATTACAGTCGCTTTGTGTTTCCATGATCCGATCTCGACTTGTTTCCTCATTTAGTTCCCGAGCGAGCGGAGAAGGGCTGTTTGGAGAGAAATGTCGTAACAGGTGCTGTCCATATAAATGTATAGAGGACGCACCGCTGATCTTTGCCATGGATCACTTCTGTGATAGCAGGGCTTTCCCGTCTAGTGTCAAGTGTGTGGTCTCTAACCAGAACTAGTGGCTCGAGAGAAACATTTTGAATGAAAAGATAGGAAATCTGTCCAGATGTTTGGCTTACAGTATATTATGGCTAATTAAACAGCCCCTATATAGATATATATCTATATATAGCGCAGTACTTGTAGACTAGCACAGGAAAGCAGCGCCACAGATAAAAGAAGCTAGTGATCAAACCTGCGTTAGTAAGTAATCTTTTTTCATGAAAGTAACGCAAACTAATATGCCATGTTACTTTCCACACCAAGTAATATTGTAAAGTAATGCGTTACTTTTGTTAAATGTAACGAGTAATATGTAATATATGCTGTATTTCTAAGTGTTTTTTGCAGTTGTCTCATATCTGTGTATGTGTGTGTTCCTGTAGAGTGGCTGAGGGCAGCCAAAGTATTGTTATACAGATGAGGTCAAATATATTGACACCCTGCCACCATGTCTTCTAAAATAAGTTGGAATTGAAAAAACTTTCATTGTTCATATGTGTATTTGTTTGATTTACACGTGCACAGGACCCCCCACCCCCAAAAATATTGCAAACTGAAGTTGAGATTTTTCACTTCAAAGTTCAAAATAAATGGCTTAACAATTTATCATTCAAATGAATTTGGTTGGAGGCAAGTGATTCTTGTTAACTGCTAATCTATCTCACCTGTGGTAAGTTTCAGGGTAAGAAGAGAGAGAGAGAGAGAGAGAGAGAGAGAGCGAGAGCTCTATTGCCAATATCTTTGACCACATCTGTGGAACACAAACACACACTCATGCTTGCACATTGATCTACGTGCTCTACAGGAGAGCCGTATCTATGCTGTGGCCAAGTCGGGGATGAGAGTATCAGAGGCGACTGCAGGAGCC
Source organism: Oncorhynchus nerka (assembly GCF_034236695.1). Classification (NCBI taxonomy): domain Eukaryota; kingdom Metazoa; phylum Chordata; class Actinopteri; order Salmoniformes; family Salmonidae; genus Oncorhynchus; species Oncorhynchus nerka. The sequence continues at coordinate 40,320,713 of NC_088413.1, forward strand.
AGAGGTCCTGGACGAGGTGAGTTACCCTGCTTATGTTGGAAAAGACTCTCTGTGTCTGTGAGGGGTTACAGTATGGGATCTGTCAGTGCTCCTTTTGATGGTAACATCCTCTCAGCAGACCGGGCTAAGTAACACCTGTGCAGGTGCGATCCGGGAAGCTTTTATGAGCTCTCCGAAGAGATGTGTAAGGACGGAAACCTGTTTTTTTCCCCCCCATCGGCTGTGATGAAACAATGGGACTTACACGCAGTAAGACACACAGCTATAATTATCACCTTTGCGTTCTCTCTGGATCACATACATCTCGTGCTTTCTGCAGGATCCAGCTTACCGCAGTACCCCTCCACGGGACCGTTCACTCACCTGATTTACAAGAATATCAGTGTGCCCGTGTATACCACACTCAAAGGGGTAAGTACCATACTCTACAGGAGCTCGAGTTGTGACAGACTGACAAGGACATATCGACTTCCTGTGGACTGTGGTATGTGCTGAGGAATATCTAAAAGTCTCTCCTGTGTGTGTCTGCAGAAAGCCACTCAGATCAGCAGTGTGCCCCTGCATGATGATGACTCTGGTTCGGAGGACGACAGTGGCTCTCTGGCCAGCCTCAGGACCTCCACCCTTGGCCCAGACAGGAAGGGAAGCACCCCTGGGAGCCCCCGCGCCGTCAAGAGGGGTGAGCATTGCTACATCAGCGTTGTTATCCTTCATAGTTCACTGACACTGATTTAGTCTGTTCTCCGGTGCTTATTTTAAGGTAAACGGTCTTCCAACTAGGAATAACTATCGGTTGTTGGTCCCTGACACAAGACGAAACATATACTACATGACCAAAAGTATGTTGAAACCTGCTCGTCAAACATCTCATTCCATGATCATGGGCATTAATATGGATGTTGGTCCCCCCCTATAACAGCCTCCACTCCTCTTGGAAGGCATTCCACTAGATGTTGGAACATTGCTGCTGCTGAAACAGGAAAGGGCCTTCCCCAAACTGTTGCCACAAAGTTGGAAGCACAGAATAGTCTAGAATGTCAATGTATGCTGTAGCATTAAGATTTTCCTTCACTGGAACTAAGGGGCCTAGCCCGAACCAAGAAAAACTGTCCCAGACCATTATTCCTCCTCCACCAAACTTGACAGTTGGCATTATGTATTGGGGCAGGTAGCGTTCGCCTGGCATCCGCCAAACCCAGATTCGTCAGTCGGACTTCCTGATGGTGAAGCGTGATTCATCACTCCAAAGAACACGTTTCCACTGCTCCAGAGTCCAATGGCGGCGACCTTTACACCACTCCAGCCGATGCTTGGCATTGCGGATGGTGATCTTAGGCTTGTGTGTGGCTGCTCGACCATGGAAACCCATTTAATGAAGCTCCTGACAAACAGTTATTGTGCTGACGTTGCTTCCAGAGGCAGTTTGGAACTCGGTAGTGAGTGTTGCAACCGAGGACGCTCGGTGGTCCTGTTCTGTGCGCTAGATGTTTCCACTTCACAATAACATCACTTACAGTTGACGGGGGCAGCACCAGCAGGGCAGAACTTTGACGAACTGACTTGTTGGAAAGGTGGCATCATATGACGGTGCCACGTTAAAAGTCACTGAGCTCTTCAGTAAGGCCATTCTACTGCCAATGTTTGTCTATGGAGATAGCATGGTGGTGTGCTCAATTATATACACCTGATAGCAACAGGTGTGGCTGAAATAGCCAAATCCACTAATTTGAAGGGGTGTCCACATACTTTTTATATACATAGTGTAGTTACAGGTTTTCTCAACTTTTTTGTACTGTACCAGGGACCAACAAGCTATGGTTCTTCTCTATTTTTTATTTATTTTTTATTTCACCTTTATTTAACCAGGTAGGCTGGTTGAGAACAAGTTCTCATTTACAACTGCGACCTGGCCAAGATAAAGCATAGCAGTGTGAACAGACAACAACACAGAGTTACACATGGAGGCCTGCTTACATGTAAACTAATACTAAACTAGTACTTACATGTAAACTAGTACTAAATGAGTGCTTGGCTAGCTAAGCATCTAAGGGACCATACAGCAACATCCTGAGGACCAGTTGAGAGACACTGGTCTAGTGTATGACAATAAGTCCATCAGCTGTCTGTCATCTGAGTCACCTGTCTGTCAATTTGTTGACCTCTGACCTTTGATTTCTCCAGGCGTGTCCATGTCGTCCATCAGCTCTGAGAGTGACTACGCCATCCCACCTGATGCCTACTCTCTGGACTCTGACTACTCTGAGCCGGAGCACAAAGTCCAGAGAACATCCTCATACTCCTGTGAGAGCCTGCGAGAGCCCGTGAGTGTCCATTTACCGTACAATACAATGCAAAAATTAAACAAAATCATACCATACCATACAATATAACAATGCTGGAGGTTACCATACAGGAGATGCTGGAGAAGTCAGGGTACCTGCTGAAGATGGGCAGTCAGGTGAAGGCTTGGAAAAGACGCTGGTTCATCCTGAGGAACGGAGAGATACTCTACTACAAGTCTCCTGTGAGTCGCCACACGTCACCACTATGTGCTTTTCTGACAGAATTAGTTCAACAATAGCCTGGTCCCAGATCTGTTTGAGCTGTATTGCCAACTCCTATGGTCTTCCTCGTGGTCTTTCAGAGCGACGTTATACGGAAGCCTCAGGGTCAGATGGAGCTGAACTCTTCCTGCAGGATCGTCCGTGGAGAAGGAGCACAGACATTCCAGGTGAGTGATATTGAAGAGGGACTGAAAACCAAGATTTTGGTTCTGGTTCCGAGAGCACCTCTACACACGTACACATGCACACACACTAACCTACCACCATTACCAAACTGGGTCAAAGAGAAAGGGCAGCATTCCTCTAGAGGGGCTTAACATCATAAGGGATAGCCTTGCAGGGAATGGAATGTTGTGTTCTGAAGCTGATTCTCATCTGTACTGATCTGGTGATCTGGTGTGTTTGTTTGTGTGTCTGCTGTGCGTGCGTGCGTGCGTGTATGCGTGGCGTGCATCCGTGTGAAGAACGCCGCTGGAATGTATAGCGGCTGTTTTTTCGGGCTCCTGACCAGTTCTGCTATGTTGTGTGGTTTTTTTTGCGCTGAAATTAACACGTTTTTTACATAATGTTTCCACCATCATTTCCTATGACCAAGAAGAGCTTCTGGAAATCAGAACAGTAATCACTAACCTAGATTCGGATGGCAATTTCTACTTCAATGAGTCGGCGGCACAGGACATACTGCTCACCCCGGATCAGTTCCTAGTCTCTGACACTCGGAAGGCAAAGAGCCCGCGATATAGGGGCAACGTGTAGGTACCCTGATGAACTTGTGGGTACCCTGATGAATTTGTGGGTACCCTGATGAACTTGTGGGTACCCTGATGAATGTGTGGGTACCCTGATGAACGTCTTGTGTCAGGGACCAACAACCGCACGAGGGCCTGATGAATGTGAGGGTACCCTGATGAACGTGAGGGTACCCTGATGAACGTGAGGGTACCCTGATGAACGTGTGGGTACCCTGGTGAACGTGTGGGTACCCTGATGAATGTGTGGGTACCCTGATGAATGTGTGGGTACCCTGATGAATGTGTGGGTACCCTGATGAATGTGTGGTTACCCTGATGAACTTGTGGGTACCCTGATGAATGTGTGGGTACCCTGGTGAACGTGTAGGTACCCTGATGAACCTGTGGGTACCCTGATGAACCTGTGGGTACCCTGATGAACGTGTGGGTACCCTGATGAACGTGTGGGTACCCTGATGAACTTGTGGGTACCCTGATGAACGTGTGGGTACCCTGATGAACGCGTGGGTACCCTGATGAATGTGTGGGTACCCTGATGAACTTGTGGGTACCCTGATGAACGTGTGGGTACCCTGATGAATGTGTGGGTACCCTGATAAATGTGTGTGTACCCTGATCAGTGTGTGGGTACCCTGATGAACGTGTGGGTACCCTGATGAACGTGTGGGTACCCTGGTGAACGTGTGGGTACCCTGATGAACGTGTGGGTACCCTGGTGAACGTGTGGGCACCCTGATGAACGGCGGCGAGTAAGTGTTGCCGAATGTACAATCACACGGGACAAGCTGGACAAGCTCTATCCTATCAACGGGACCTGAAGAACTGTAATATCCTATGCTTCTCGGAAACTTAGCTGAACAAGGACATGGATCATGTTCTAGCTGGTTTTTCTATGCATCGGCAGGACAGAACGGCAGCGTCGGGTAAGCTCAAGGTGGGTGGTGTGTGTCTCTTTGTTAACAACAGTTGGTGCGTAATCTCTGATATTAAGGAAGTTTCGAGGTTCTGCTCACCTGAGTTAGAATACCTCATGATAAATTGTAGACCATACTATTTACCGAGAGAGTTTTCATCTATATTTTTCATAGCTGTCTTTTTACCACCACAAACCGATGCTGGCACTAAGACCGCACTCAACAAGCTGTATAGGGCCAAAAACGAACAACAAAATGCTCATCCAGAGGCGATGCTCTTAGAGGCCGGTGAGGTAAAACTTAAATCCGTTTTACCTCATTTCTACCAGCATGTCATCTGTGCAACTAGAGGCGAAAAATACTCTAGATCACCTTTACGCCACATACAGTGATGCATACAAAGCTCTCTCTGACCATTACTTTATCCTCCTGATTCCTGCTTAAAAGGAAATCTCAAACAGGAAGTACCAGTGACGCGCTCAATACAGAAGTGGTCCGATGATGCGGATGCTAAGCTCCAGGACTGGAATATGTTCCGGGACTCAGCCGATAGCATTGAGAAGTTTACCTCATTAGTCACCGGTTTCATTAATAAGTGAATTGATGATGTCATCCCCACAGTGACCGTTTGTACATATCCCAACCAGAAGCCATGGATTACAGGCAACATCCGCACTGAACTAAACTAAAGGCTAGAGCTGCCACTTTCAAGGAGCGGTACACTAACCCGCACGCTTTAAAGAAATCCTACTATGCCTTCCGATGAACCATTTGAAGGCAGCGTGTCAATAAAAGACTAAGATCAAAATCCTACTACACTGGCGCTGAAAATCGACAAATATGGCTGGGCTTGCAAACTATCACGGTTACAAAGGAAAACCCGACAGTGAGCTGCCCAGTGACCTGAGCCCGCCAGACAAGCTCAATGCATTCTGTTTGCTTCGAAGCAAGCAACACTGAACCATGCATGACAGCACCAGCTGATCTGGATGATTTTATCATCAAGCTTTCCGCAGCCAATGTGAGTAAGACCTTTAAACAGGTCAACATTCACAAGGCTGGATCAGGGTGCGTACTCAGAGCATGCACTGACCAGGTGGCAAGCATCTTCACTGACATTTTCAACCTCTCCTTGACCCAGTCTGTAATACCAACATGTTTGAAGCAGATCATCATAGTCCCTGTGCCCAAAAACGCCAAGTTGTCTAAATGACTATCGCCACGTAGCACTCACATCTGTAGCCATGAAGTGCTTTGAAAGGCTGGTCATGGATCACATCAATATCATCATCCCAGACACCCTAGACCCACTCCAATTCACATACCGGCCCAACAGATCCACAGATGATGCAATCTCTATTGCACTCCACATTGCACTTTCCAACTTGGACAAAAGGAACACCTATGGGAACGACAGCTCAGCGTTCAACTCCATAGTGCCCTCCAAGCTAAGCTAAAGACCCTGAGACTGAACATCTTCCTCTGCAACTGGATCGTGGATTTCCTGACGAGACGCTTATTCCTGACATGCCATGCTTATTCCCCTCCTGTACTCCCTGTTCACCCACGACTGCATGGCCGTGCACGACTCCAACACCATCATTAAGTTTGTCAATGGCACAACGGTGGTAGGCCTGACCACCGACAACAATGAGACCGTCTATAGGGAGGAGGTCACAGACCCCTGGCAGTGTGGTGCCAGGACAACAACCTCTGCCTCAATGTCTCAATGTCAGCAAGACAAAAGAGCTGATCCAAACATACCAACATGATCCAAACATACCAACACAGTCGTGAAGAGGGCACGAGGGCCTCTTATCCCTCAGGTGGCTGAAAAGATTTGTCATCAAAAAGCTCTACAGCTGCACCATTGAGAGCATCTTGACTGGCTTCATCACCGCTTGGTATGGCAACTGCTCGGCATCCAACCGCATGGCTCTACGGAGGGTAGTGCATCACAGAGGGTAGTATATCACTGGGGGCAAGCTCCCTGTCATCCAGGACCTTTATAACAGGTGGTGTCAGAGGAAGGCCCTACAAATTGTCAAAGTCCCCAGCCACCCTAGTCATATACTGTTATCTTGGAAAGCAGTATAGCGATGAACCAATTCTGGAACCAACAGAACCCTAAACAGCTTCAGTTAACCAAATAGCTACCCGGATAATCTGAATTGACCCTTTTTGAACAAACTTTGTTGACTCATCACATACGCTGCTGTTTATTGTCTGTCACTTTATTCCTAGTTATATGTACATTTATACCTCATTTACCACGTACCCCTGCACATGGACTCAGTACTGGTACCCCGTGTATATAACCAAGTTATCATTATTCATTGTGTATTTATTATTGCTTTTATTATTACGTGTTTAACTTTATAAAATTATTGATCTATTTCCTTTCTCTCTGCATTGTTGGGAAGGGCCCATAAGTAAGCATTTCACTGTTAGTCCACACCTGTTGTTAATGAAGCATGTGAAAAATGAAATTGGATTTGATTTGATTTGTGCACCTGTGTGTGTGTGTGCTTGCTTACATGTACGTGTCTGTGCCTACCTGCTTGCACAGGCACACTTTCACCGGCATGCTTTCACACTCAATAATGCATTTCTCTCATATTTTCTCCATCTCCTGTTCTAATCAGTTGATAACGGAGAAGAAGACGTTCTACCTGACGGCTGACTCTCCCAACATCTTAGAGGAGTGGATCAGAGTTCTACAGAACATTCTCAAGGTCCAGGCCAGCAGCCCCGTCCCAATGGAGACCACTGCAGCCAAACCTACTGTGAAGGGCTGGCTCACTAAGGTCAGGGGTCAATGCATCACTAGGCTGGAGGTGGGGCCTAAGATATGAGGGTTATGGAGATGAGAAACAGACAGCATGTTTAAGGGGATTGGCTTGAGCAAGGCGAGGTACAGAATGACTTATCTTGATCACATGATGGGCGGTCCATTGGGATGTAAGCAGGATGGTTTGTAGGTCACAGATTCTGGACACAGCCTTGCTCAGGCGATCCTTTCAAACACACAGTTGTCATGGAAGCTTTTAACTTGTCTTTTTAACGGGAGACAATACAGAACAATACAGCTATTCTCGCCCAACATAGAGAGAGAGACCTGTTATATCAACCATATGTTTCATACTAGGACACAGGAACGTTTAAACGAACCATTCTTTCGACTGCAAGTCACAGTTTGACAGAAGGCTTTCACTTTCGGCAAGATTGCTGGAAAGCTCATTTGCGTTGGGACACGGCTATGGTTAGCACCCCTTACTGGTCAGGGTATGATGGAATGTTTGAGTGATATCCTCCCTTTCACTCCATCCCCCTCTGGCTCTTTCTTGTCTCTCTCCACTGAGGTGTATCTGTCAGGATGGTTAATACAGGGGTCTTGGCAACCTTCTAACATCAGAGGGGTGTCTGTTATGGCTGACTGACAGGTGAAACCTCCCTCTGCTCTTCCTTTAAAGAGGCTTTGATCTCGACACGATGACGTTGTACACCTCAGAGCTCTATAGTTATGTACTGTTGGTTCACTACCTCTCTCGCTGCATATTTGACCTTTGACCCCGATGAAGAGATGTACAGCTGGGATTATGAGTCATGATGACATGTGGCCAGGAATCCACAGACACACACATACACACCCACTCTCTAGTGCCACCTGGTGTTCAAAGGAGAAATATGCGATACAGTCAGTGGTTAATGAGTGTATGACCCTCAGTACTTTCTCCTCGCTCTCTGTTTCTCTTTCTTTCTTTCTCTCACTCTCTTTCTCTCTCTCGCTCTCTGTCCTCTAGGTGAAGCATGGTCACTCTAAGCTGATGTGGTGTTCTCTGGTCAGCAAGGTGTTTTATTACTACAGGAACCAGGATGACAAGGTACTCCCTTCCTTTTCTCCTCATAAACTTACCCTCAAGTGTCCTCAATTGTTGCCTGTCTCTATATCAGGGGTGCTCACATTTTTGGGCTTGGTGGGATGCAGGCCGAACAATAAAGGGTAAGCAAAATATTTCTACACATTTATTCAGAAAAATAAAAGGTAAGCAATAGCTTTTTATGGTCTTGAATCAATAGCTTTTTTAAAAATGTAATCATAAAATTACACTTCAAACATGAATCAAATTGTAGCCATATATTTTGACACTCTGATTACCAGTATTAATGATTTATTCACATTTTTACAATTATAGTATAGAAACTGCAACAAAGTTTCTATGTTCATAAAACTAAAAACAACTGTAGTGTTCAAGTTGAAGGTGCTACACATAGGATTTTGTATAATGTTTGCATTGTAATTTCAGAAAATGTCCATAATGTATCAGGCGCTAATAGTGGAATGATAGTGTTTCACAGTATCACTTAACCGCCATTGTTGTGATTCGCTTGTTGATTTCTCTCGCGGGAGCAGCATCCGTTGTCAAAATGGGAAACCGTTCCGACTTTGTGGCTGGGTTATCTAGTGAAAGTCTCTGTCTCTTTCCTGGTTGCTAAAATTCTACACTGTTCGCTCAATTTCAGTTTGTGAGAAAACGAGCACTGAATAGTGTAAGGAATCATTGTGCTGTTTAAATCGCTGTTAAATATCTTTCCAATAACAAAACAAATGTGTTACTACGGCTGTTTGAAGCACTTTTGGTCCACCAGCTTCAAACAGCTTTAAAAACAATATTTTCAGTTGTTAAAAATATATTTCATAGCGGTTTAGATAATATGGCAGGTAGCCTGGCGGGTAGGAGCTCTGGGCCAGAAACCAAATGGTTGCTGGATCAAATCCCCGAGCTGACAAGATAAAAATCTGTTGTTCTGCCCCTGAGCAAAGCAGTTAACCCACTGTTTCCTGGGCGCTGATGATGTGGATGTTGATTAAGGCAGCCCCCGCACCTCTCTGATTCAGAGGTTAAATGTGGAAAATGCATTCAGTTGAGTGTGACTAGGTATCCCCCTTTCACTACACCATTCAGTGCTTGTTTTTTTTCACATAAACTGAAATTGAGGGAAAAGCTTTCTAGCAACCAGGAAATTAGTTATTTCCACTAGATAACACAGCCACATAGTCAGAACAGCTTTCCCATTTCGACAACAGGCGCCACTCCGGCGGGAGAAATCAATAGGTGAATATCCCAGCCAATCACAACAATGGAGGCTAAGTTATACTGTGAAACACTATCATTCCACTATTACTGCAGATATATTATGGACATGTTCTGAAATGCAAAAATTCTAAACAATCCTATGTGTAGAGTAGCACCTTTAATGTCCTGCAATTCCACATATTTTGCCATGGGATGGAGTTTTGTTTTTGCAGTTTTGATGCTAATTCCCTGCATTTCTACATATTTTGCCATGACTTATGCCATGTTCAAATGATATCTGAGTGAGAGTGACTAAGAAAGTAAATCAATGGGGGCCCCCTGGAGGTCAGGACCCCTGGGCACATGCTTTGGGTGCCCGGTCAGTAATTCAGAAATGATTACTACGAGGCTTAGATAGCTGGCTAGACTAACTTATCTAGAAAATGTTAGCTGACATGGGCTAATTGATTGACTGTCAGTGACTGACATAACATGATGAACACTGCTGATGCACTAGCACATGTATTTGTTTTTTGGTCGGGGGCCCCTTAGTGGTCCTGGAGGGCCAAATCAGACATCACCCTAGTTTGGTTGGTTCTGCTCTATATCATATTTGAATATATTCCCTAATGTGTGTGTGCGTGTCAGCTCCCCCTAGGCCAGCTGCGGATGCGCGAGGCAGCGGTGGAGGAGGTGGACAGGTCATGTGACTCGGACGAGGACTACGAGGCCAGTGGGCGTGGCTTCTTGTCGTCCCACTGTACCCTAGTGGTGCACCCCAGAGAGCAGAGCCCCACCTACCTGCTCATAGGCACCAAGCAAGAGAAGGTATAGCACTCTAAAACTACACAACCCATACACCCCCTCACCTACCTGCTCATAGGCACCAAGCAAGAGAAGGTACAGCACTCTAAAACTACACCACCCATACACCCCCTCACCTACCTGCTCATAGGCACCAAGCAACAGAATGTGCAGCACTCTAAAGCTACATTACCCACACACCCCCTCACCTACATGCTAATAGGCACCAAGTAAAACTCCACACTAACCCTAACCTATGACCTCTTCCTATGGAGGTAGATAAGTGCCAGTATTATGTAAATAAGTACAGTGCAACTCACAATATTTGTAAACAGGAAACACAATACGCAAATGTAAATCGCAATCCACAGACAAATCAAATCAAATTTTATTTGTCACATGCGCCGAATACAACAGTTGTAGACCTTACCGTGAAAAGTGTACTTACAAGCCCTTAACCAACAATGCAGCATAGTTTGAAAAGTAAGAAAAATATTTGCTCAAAACATTTATAAAAAATAAAATAAACTAAAGTGTAAAAAAGTAACACAATAAAATAACAATAACGGGGCTATATACAGGGGGTACCGGTACCGAGTCAGTGTGCGGGGGTACAGGTTAGTCGAGGTAATTGAGTTAATATGTACATGTAGGCAGGGTTAAAGTTACTATGCATAGATAATAAACAGCAAGTAGCAGCAGAGTAGAAGAGGGGGTCAATGCAAATAGTCCAGGTAGCGATTTGATTAGCTGTTTAGCAGTCTTATGGCTTGAGGGTGGAAGCTGTTAAAGGAACCTTTTGGACCTAGACGTGGGCATCCGGTACTGCGTGCAGTAGCAGAAAGAACAGTCTATGACTGAGCTTTGAGGGCACTATGGTGTTGAATGCTGAGCTGTAGTTAACGAATAGCATTCTCACCTAAGTGTTCCTTTTGTCCAGGTGGGAAAGGGCAGTTTGGAGTACAATAGAGATTGCGTCATTTGTGGATCTGTTGGGGCGGTAGGCGAATTGTAGTGGGTCTAGGGTTCCTGGGATGATGGTGTTGATGTGAGCCATGACCAGCATTTCAAAGAACTTCATGGCTACAGATGGGGGTGCTACGGGCCGGTAGTCATTCAGGCAGTTCATTTTGGCAGTTAGCTACCTCCATATTATAAACTGGGTGGTTCGAGCCCTGAATGGCTGACAACCGTGGTATATCCGACCGTATACCATGGGGATGACAAAACGTTTATTTTTACTGCTCTAATTACATTGGTAACCAGTTTATAATAGCAATAAGTCACTTTGGGGGTTTGTGGTATATAGCCAAATACCACGACTAAGGGCTGTATCCAGAACAGCCCTTAGCGATGGTATATTGGCAATATATACCACACCCCCTCCGGCCTTATTGTTTAAATATAATACACAGTCACACTTTGGCACTTACCTTATCTCCATTCTTTCCCATTCGTTCCTGTCCAGGACACCTGGCTGTATCATTTGGCGGTGGCAGCGGGCAGCAGTGCCAGCTTCAAGGTGGGCACAGAGTACGAGCAGCTAGTCGGGAACCTACTGGACGTAGAGGGTGACCCAGGTAAGACATCTACAGTCACCAAATCAGTCAGTCGGTCAGTCAGCCATCCAATCAATCAGTCTGTATGTCTGACATCACAAAATATGACACATGAGAGGGCTACTGACTAACAGCAGTTTACCTTAAAAGATCTGTATCAGATGCCAAGGATCCAAGGATTTAGTCAGGGGCTCTTTAATGTTATTTTCAACCAGGAGGACTGACTATTGAAATGTCTTTATCCAGTCGTCAATCTGCAGACAGTGTTTATGACTGGGCTCTAGTAGGGCTGTTCCTGGTCAGCTGTTGCACCACTTGAGTTTGTAACCCAATCTCTCTCTCTGTCTGTGTGTGTGTGTGTGTGTGTGTGTGTGTGTGTGTGTGTGTGTGTGTGTGTGTGTGTGTGTGTGTGTGTTCTCAGACTCTGCGTTGTGGAGGAGTGAGTCTCTATGTTTCTGTAAAGACGGCCTGCGCTCCCCTCTCACCACTCTACCCTCTGAAGCTCTGCAGACTGAAGCCCTCAAACTCTTCAAGGTTGGTCCCTTCATCTCTCTCTCCTCCTCTCCTTTGCTTCCAACTTCCTTCACTTCCTTTCTTTCAGTCCCTTTGCTTTCTCTTCCTTTGTATTTCCTCACGTCCCTCCTCTCTTTCTCCTCTCCTGGCTGCATTCATGTCTACTGCTCTGACTGAGGCTCCCAGCCCTTCTGTCTGTCTGTTTGAGGCATCCCTCCTTTTCTTCTCATGGCCCCCTACTCCATGGCCCTCTACCCTACCGTCGCTCAGAGATCAAAGCCTCACAGTAGGGGTCTCGGGCTCATTAGAGCGGTAATGGGGGTGATCATATCATCTGATTGAATGGACCCTTTCTTCTTGTACTTGTCCTTGTTGGGCGGTAGATGGATGTAATCGAATGAGGAGGGAGTGTGACAGACAGACAGCACGGTGAGTGTGAGAAGTAGTTGGGAGAAGGGAGTGGGACAGGGACGGGGGTAATAAAGTGGATCTGGAGGAGGATGGACCTTGATCTTGATGTATCCTGTTCCTCTCTTTTCAACCCGGCCGCCCAGTCCGCCTCCCCCCTCCCCTTCTCTCTATGCTTTACTGAGCTTTCCCTCTGCCCCACATTTCGGGTGGCTTTGTCTGATTTGGTGTTCCATATATAGAGGAATGGATTAATTGAGCTCACTCGCAACCCTTTAAAGTCTCTGTTCCTGTTCAAATACTTTGAACATGCACCCTTCTCTTCTGTCCTCCCCATCTTTGAAGTATAGTCCCTGATCCGACACGACTGGGTTAGTGAAAGGCCCTTTCATTTTCACAATATTCATTTATACAGTGCCTTGATCCTGATGGTGAACATTCTCTTGTTGCCCTCCAGCCATGACATGACAGGCTTGTTTGACGGCTGCATCCTGACTTGGTTTCATTAGAATAGTAATCAGTCTCCAAGTAGGAAACACCATCATGTTGCTGCATGTTTCATTACAATTTTCTACCTGAGTTAGATAGTCTCACAACCGTATGTATTTGCCTCCACCTGCTGGTAGGAAGGTGGTATTACGCTGACATATCATTGCAGGTGTTTTAGATTGACTTCGCGGTCTGACTGCACAGAGCCACTGATCTACAAATCAACCTTCTTAAAATACATCCAAAGTAACTACTCATTATGTGCTCAAGACTACCGATTCTACCCCTTGCTTATACCCTTAAATACATTGATTATATTGTTTCTCAACAAATAAACTCAGCAGAAAAGAAACGTCCCTTTTTCAGGACCCTGTCTTTCAAAGATAAAAAACCCCAAAACTTCACAGATCTTCATTGTAAAGGGTTTAAACACCGTTTCCCATGCTTGTTCAATGAACCATAAACAATTCATGAACATGCACCTGTGGAACGGTCGTTAAGACACTAACAGCTTACAGACGGTAGGCAATTAAGGTCACAGTTAGGAAAACTTAGGACACTAAAGAGGCCTTTCTACTGTCTCTGAAAAACACCAAAAGAAAGGTGCCCAGGGACCCTGCTCATCTGCGTGAACGTGCCTTAGGCATGCTGCAAGGATGCATGAGGACTACAGATGTGGCCAGGGCAATAAATCGCAATGTTGATCGTCCTCGCAGTGACAGACCACGTGTAACAACACCTGCACAGGATCGGTACATCCGAACATCACACCTACGAGACAGGTACAGGATGGCAACAACAACTGCCCGAGTTACACCAGGAATGCACAATCCCTCCATCAGTGCTCAGGCTGTCCTCAATAGGCTGAGAGAGGCTGGACTGAGGGTTTGTAGGCCTGTTGTAAGGCAGGTCCTCACCAGACATCACTGGCAACAACGTCGCCTATGGGCACAAACCCACCATTTCTGGACTAGACAAGACTGGCAAAAAGTGCTCTTCACTGGCGAGTCGCGGTTTTGTCTCACCAGGGGTGATGGTCGGATTCACGTTTATCGTCGAAGGAATGAGCGTTACACCGAGGCCTGTACTCTGGAGCAGGATCGATTTGGAGGTGGATGGTCCGTCATGGTCTGGGGCAGAGTGTCACAGCATCATCGAACTGAGCTTGTTATCATTGCAGGCAATCTCAACACTGTGTGTTACAGGCAAGACATCCTCCTCCCCTCATTTGGGACCCTTCCTGCAGGCTCATCCTGACATGACCCTCCAGCATGATAATGCCACCAGCCATACTGCTCGTTCTGTGTTTTCCTGCAAGACAGGAATATCAGTGTTCTGCCATGGCCAGCGAAGAGCCCGGATCTCAATAACATTGAGCACGTCTGGGACCTGTTGGATCGGAGGGTGAGGGCTAGGGCCATTCCCCTCAGAAATGTCCGGGAACTTGCAGGTGCCTTGGTGAAAGAGTGGGGTAACATCTCACAGCAAGAACTGGCAAATCTGGTGCAGTCCATTAGGAGGAGATGCACTGCAGTACTTAATGCAGCACCAGATACTGACTGTTACTTTTGATTTTGACCCCCCCCCCCTCGCCTTTGTTCAGGGATACATTATTCAGTGTCTGTGGAACTTGTTCAGGTTATGTCTCAGTTGTTGAATCTTGTTATGTTCATGCAAATATTTACACATGTTAAGTTTGCTAAAAATAAACGCAGTTGACAGTGAGAGGACATTTGTGTTTCTGCTGAGTTTACATGTATCACAATCATTGCAAGTAAAACCTTCTTTATCCTCTTTATCCCTCCTTTCTTCAGTCCTGTCAGCTATTCATCAACGTGCTGGTAGAGTCTCCCTCCATCGACTACCACACATCCCTTGCCCAGAATGCATTGCAGGTGTGCCTGACGCACTCCGAGCTCCAGAACGAGATGTACTGTCAGCTGATCAAGCAGACCAACCGACGCACGCCACACAACTACTCCCTCACTCAGGTATGTTAGAGACCGGAACCCCTTTCCACTACTCAGCATGGCTGGCCTGGTTACACATCCACTAAGTGTCGAAAAGCACTATCTGGTAAGCATATATCAGAGTTAGCACAGTTTGGTTCTGGTGAGCAGATCTTCCTGTCACTTGTTCAATGTTATGCTTGGTTGCTTTAGTGTTGTATGAGTTGTTGTGAATAGTGTGTTCTCCTCTCCTCAGTGCTGGCAGCTGTTGTCTGTGTGTGTGGCTCTCTTTCTGCCTCAGCAACACTTCCTGTGGTACCTCAGACAGTATCTGCAGCGTCATGCAGACCCCAGGTATACACAGCGATGCATGAACACACAACACACACACACACACACACACACACACACACACAAACCAATCAATGAATGATAATCCACTGTCAAAGATAATCCAACTACAGAATAGTATGATCATTGTTGATGACCCTGTGTGTGTGTGTGTGTGTGTGTGTGTGTGTGTGTGTGTGTGTGTGTGTGTGTGTGTGTGTGTGTGTGTGTCTGTGTGTGTGTGTAGGAGTGAGGTGGGGAAGTATGCAGTGTACTGTCAGAGGTCTGTGGAGCGTACCCTACAGAACGGGGAGCGAGAGGCCAAACCGTCACGTATGGAGATCCTGTCCATCCTACTCAGGAATCCCTACCACCACTCACTACCCTTCAGCATCCCTGTCCACTTTATGAACAACACCTACCAGGTAACCCACTAAACACAGACACGCAGCCAACTAGCACGCAAACAATCAAACACATTTACATTACATTTACATTTAAGTCATTTAGCAGACGCTCTTATCCAGAGCGACTTACAAATTGGTGCGTTCACCAAGACATCCAGTGGAACAGCCACTTTACAATAGTGCATCTAAATATTTTAAGGGGGGTGAGAAGGATTACTTTATCCTATCCTAGGTATTCCTGAAAGAGGTGGGGTTTCAGGTGTCTCCGGAAGGTGGTGATTGACTCCGCTGTCCTGGCGTCGTGAGGGAGTTTGTTCCACCATTGGGGGGCCAGAGCAGCGAACAGTTTTGACTGGGCTGCGCGGGAACTGTACTTCCTCAGTGGTAGGGAGGCGAGCAGGCCAGAGGTGGATGAACGCAGTGCCCTTGTTTGGGTGTAGGGCCTGATCAGAGCCTGGAGGTACTGAGGTGCCGTTCCCCTCACAGCTCCGTAGGCAAGCACCATGGTCTTGTAGCGGATGCGAGCTTCAACTGGAAGCCAGTGGAGAGAGAAACACCTACCAAGTCAGAAAGATGGAGAGGCACATACAAAAAGTTGGCAAAGTGCAGACCACTGGACAATAAACTATGAAAAAGCACATGTTCTGTTACACCCAATCATTTAATCTGTTACACCCAATCCTCTCCCGTCCTCTAGGTTGTAGGCTTCGATGGCTCCACTACGGTAGACGAGTTCCTGAGCACCCTGACCCAGAGGGTGGGCATGAGGAAACCACACCTGTCTGGCTTCGCCCTCTTCACTGACGACCCCTCAGGGAAAGACCTGGAGCACTGCCTACAGCCCAGCGTCAAGGTCATTGTGGACTAACATACTCTGATTATATACAGTACCTGCACATGCATTGTGGCAGTTGTTCTAATACCACACAATCAAACCTTTTAGTGCCCGCAACTAAGTATAAGGCTGTAAACAGACGGGTAGACTGGATTCAGAACAGGGAACAGGGAATAATGTACAAGAGAGCAGGGTCTGCCCGTAGAGATAGATAGAGGACTTGTCTTTTTATCGGTGCCGTTATAGCATCTGTGACAGCATGGGCAGCGCCATTGAGGATATCTCCATTGTAAAGTAGTCAATTGTCTTCTTCTTCGTTGGCTGATTGCGCCCAACTCGTAGGAATCCCCACCCACGTGACTACTTTAAAATGGTGGAAGCACTCAATTTTCAACGTCCATATTATAACAGGTTTGATCCACAGTGAGTCCTGTATCTATGTCAATGGGTCTGCCTGGTCAGTTTGCACAGTCAGGAAAACTCCTGGCTCCAAAGTAGAAGACAATGAACTAATTGATCTTTTAACTCTCACCTCTGCCAACAGATCTGTGATGTCATCTCCAAGTGGGAACAGGCCCTGAAAGAGCTGCATCCTGGGAAATATGAGGGGACACGCATCGTCCGTCTGACATACAAGAGCAGGTAGGCTTTGCCTTGTTTTAGTTCCTTGATGTGTTTCATTGTTGACACCCAAAATGGATGACGAGGTGCAGACCAGACAATGTTTGATTTAGATTTTTACAAATAACGTATCACACAGTGCTACACACATCATGCGTTAACCATTGTGATGTCTGTTGTGTAGGTTGTGTTTCCGGGCCCAGGCTAAAGGGGAAATGGACCGTGAGCGCCTCCTGCTGGCCTACCAGGTGAATGACGAGGTCCACCAGGGACACTTCCCCGTCAACAAGGAGTTGGCTCTGGAAGTGGCTGCTCTCATGGCTCAGGTTGGTAGTGCTTTGGTAAGGAGAGGGGCATTATGGGAACTGAAGAACATCACGCCAAAGGTTTAAAAAAAAAAAATAATGGTCTAATACGATTGACTTCAAATGTGTTTTTATTACAAATCACACCCTCTCCCTCCCCAGGTAGAGCATGGTGACCTGGACCGTCCGGCTCCCTTCTCCCCCAGCAGTAGCTCCTCTCCTCAGCCTAAAGCCCAACAGATCTCCCCTAGCTGCAACTCTCCTCAGCCCAAAACCCAACAGATCCTGGTACAGGCCCTGGAGCGCTTCTACCCCAAACGCTACAAACAGGACTGCAGCATGGACCAATTCAGGTAATCCGCCCATACGCACGACCAGCTCAGGTGATGCATTACCCTTCACACACAGATGAAGTAAGACACAGGCTTCTACCCCACAAACGCTACTAACAGGACTGCAGCATGGACCAATTCAGGTAATCCGCCCATACGCACGACCAGCTCAGGTGATGCATTACCCTCACACACAGATGAAGTAAGACACAGGCTTCTACCCCACAAACGCTACAAACAGGACTGCAGCATGGACCAATTCAGGTAATCCGCCCATACGCACGACCAGCTCAGGTGATGCATTACCCTCACACACAGATGAAGTAAGACACAGGCTTCTACCCCACAAACGCTACTAACAGGACTGCAGCATGGACCAATTCAGGTAATCCGCCCATACGCACGACCAGCTCAGGTGATGCATTACCCTCACACACAGATGAAGTAAGACACAGGCTTCTACCCCACAAACGCTACTAACAGGACTGCAGCATGGACCAATTCAGGTAATCCGCCCATACGCACGACCAGCTCAGGTGATGCATTACCCTCACACACAGATGAAGTAAGACACAGGCTTCTACCCCACAAACGCTACTAACAGGACTACAGCATGGACCAATTCAGGTAATCCGCCCATACGCACGACCAGCTCAGGTGATGCATTACCCTCACACACAGATGAAGTAAGACACAGGCTTCTACCCCACAAACGCTACTAACAGGACTGCAGCATGGGTCAACTCGGGCAATACTGGCCACGTGCACGCATTATACTCAGATAAAGATGCCTATACAGACACAGACAAGACTAATTGTTTCTTCAACTCCCCTCAGAGACCTATCAGAGTGCCTGGCCACTAAGTGGTCAGTCCTGCGTGGCTGCAGTGCCTCAGAGTGTGTCAGAATCTACTTGACCGTCGCTAGGAAGTGGCCGTTGTTCGGTGCCAAGCTCTTCAGTGCTAAGGTACGTGGGGATGCAAGTAGACTGAACAACCTGTACCGCGTTCCTGAACGAGAATTCTACTGCAAGGGTCCAGCATAGTGTATCTGTGCTGTATGTTTCCAGCTTTTGCTGAATCTGTGTCTCCAGTGACGTGGAAGGTCTCTCTATGATCAAATAATTTTTCTGTCCTCTTTTTGGAAGGCCAAGTGTTTCAGTATATAGCCCATTCCTATTGAAACCGTTAGTGGCACCGATATACATGGAGCAGGTACCGGTGTATCAAGTCTGACACCGACAGGCTCCTGAACAGCTTCTATCACCAAGCCATAAATCTGCAACAGATTTTCATCAAATCAAATTGTATTAGTCACATTGCGTGCCAGTACAGCGGGTGTAGACCTTACAGTGAAATGCTTACTTACGAGCCCCTAACCAACAATGCAGTTTAAAAAAATACGGATAAGAATAAGAAATAAAATGAACAAGTCATTAAAGAGCAGCAGTAAAATAACAATAGCGAGACTATATACAGGGGGGTACCGGTCAATGTGCGGGGGCACCGGTCAGTTGAAGTAATATGTACATGTAGGTAGAGTTATTAAAGTGACTATCCATAGATGATAACAACAGAGAATAGCAGCAGTGTAAAAGGGAGGGGGGAGCAAATAGTCTGGGTGGCCATTTGATTAGATGTTAGAAGCTGTTTAGAAGCCTCTTGGACCTAGACTTGGCGCTCCGGTACCGCTTGCCGTGCGGTAGCAGAGAGAACAGTCTATGATTAGGGTGGCTGGAGTCTTTGACAATTTATAGTGCCTTCCTCTGACACCGCCTGGTAGGTCCTGGATGGCAGGAAACTTGGCCCCAGTGATGTACTGGGCCGTATGCACTACCCTCTGTCTGAGTTGACCCTTGTACTTTATTCTCTATGCATACTCACAGGACTCACACACCATGACACTCCAACACACACATATAACATGCACACACATTTATACTGACTCTACACACATACAATCATAGTTTACGCTGCTGCTACCCGTGCTTCTACACCTGCATTGTTGCTGTTTGGGGTTTTAGGCTGGGTTTCTGTACAGCACTTTGAGATATCAGCTGATGTACAAAGGGCTATAAAATAAATTTGATTTGATCATATATCCCGATGTCACGCCCTGACCATAGAGAGCCCTCCGTTCTCTATGGTGTTTAGGTCAGAGCGTGACTAGGGGGATGTTCTAGTCATTTATTTTCTATGTGGCTGGTTTGTATGGTTCCCAATTAGAGGCAGCTGGTAATCGTTGCCTCTAATTGGGGATCATATTTAGGAAGCCCTTTCTCCCAGCTGCTTTGTGGGATATTGTTTTTGAGTGAGTGCATGTAGCACTACGTTTGTTCACGGTAGGGGTTTATTGTTAAGTTTAGAAGTTTCACTTTAAATAAATATGTGGAACTCAAATCACGCTGCGCCTTGGTCTTTCCACACAATCGTGACACCTGATGCCTAGTCACCCACATACAGTATCTACCTCTATCACTCCAGTATCCCTTCACATTGTAAATATGGTACTGGAACTGACATTGCATATACAAAGGTATTTGGACACCCCTTCAAGTTAGTAGATTCGGCTATTTAGCCATACCCGTTGCTGGTAGGTGTATAAAATTGAGCACACAGCCAGGCAATCTCCATAGACAAACATTGGCAGTAGAAGTGCTCAGTGACTTTCAACATGGCACTTTCATAGGATGCCACCTTTCCAACAAGTCAGTTAGTAGAATTTCTGCCCTGCTAGAGCTGCTCCGGCCAACTGTAAGTGCAGTTATTGTGAAGTGGAAACATGTAGGAACCATCTAGAAGTGGATACGGCTAACTGCTCAGCTGCAAAGTGGTAGGCCACATAAGCTCACAGAACAGGACCGCAGAGTGCTGAAGCGCGTAGCGCGTTAAAATCGTCTGTCCTCCGTTGCAACACTCACTACCATGTTCCAAACTGCCTCTGGGAGGAACGTCAGCACAACAACTGTTTGTTGGGAGTTTCACAGACCTAAGATCACTACGCCCAATGCCAAGCATCGGCGGGAGTGGTATAAAGCTCGCCACCATTGGACTCTGGAGTGGTGGAAAAGCGTTTTCTGGAACGATGAATCACACTTCACCATCTGGCTGTCAAATCTGGGTTTGGCGGATGCCAGGAGAACGCTACCTGCCCCAACGTCAACTGTAAAGTTTGGTGGAGGAGGAATAATGGTCTAATAATTGGCCCCTTAGTTCCAGTGAAGGGAAGTCTTAACGCTACAGCATGCAATGACATTCTAGACGATTCTGTGTTTCCAATTCCCTTGAGCCAGGCCTAAAGGCCCAACATCAGTGCCCGACCTCACTAATGCTCCTGTGGCTGAATGGAAGCAAGACCCCGCAGCAATGTTCCAACATCTAGTGGAAAAGCCTTCCAAGAAGAGTGGAGGCTGTTATAGCAGCAAAGGGGAGACCAACTTCATTTGAATGGCCATGATTTTTGGAACGAGATGTTCGATGAGTAGGTGTCCACATACTTTTGGTCACGTAGTGTAGCTTCTCACTTTCTCGCATTCTTTTTTTTTTTTGTGTGTGTTTTTGTTCTACCTTATGTTAT
Source organism: Oncorhynchus nerka (assembly GCF_034236695.1). Lineage (NCBI taxonomy): Eukaryota > Metazoa > Chordata > Actinopteri > Salmoniformes > Salmonidae > Oncorhynchus > Oncorhynchus nerka. Next base: position 40,342,149 of record NC_088413.1, read on the forward strand.
TTTTAGCGCTACATTGACATTGATTACTGCATTGTTGGGTTTTAGATGGCAAGAAAAGGCATTTCACTGTGCTTGTGCACGTGACATAAAACAAAAAAACTTTAGGCTTGAGCTACTGTCTCTGTATACCATCTGTCTCTCCTCCGTCTCTGTCTGCAGCCTATACCTCCCTCGTCTGTGGAGCAGTCCCAGGTTTGGCTAGCCGTCAATGAGGACGGACTGTGTGTGCTTGACTATACCATGGTAAGTGTGTGTTTATCTACATGTTTATATGTCTGCTTCCTTAGCTCATTTACCATGGAGTAAGTGATTATTAACCGTAATCCAACCATGTGGCATTACTGGTACTAAAAGTGGCCACAAGGGGGGGCGTGTTCCGTTGCTTCAGTACCCACAGCCAGTGGTCAGAGGACCACCATCAGAAGAAAGCTCTTGAACAGATAATGACATCATATTTCAACCATTAATTACCTTCATTACACTTTTTTTTTAAAGACAACAACCTTTCAGAATCCAACCAAAAGCTTTATGCTTTATTCTCTAATTCCTTTTTTAATCGGGCACAATCTTAGTTTATATTCAGAGCACTTAAGGTTTGGGGTTTCTCTTCTCTCTTTACCAGTCTGCCTGTTGCCAGACCACAGGGGCAGAAGCTTGTTGATCTACTGGTCTGGAATGATTTTCTACTGCAGCGTTTGAAACACCAGATCCCCACAGGGAAACAGAAACTGCTGGCCTACAATTTTACCAGACATGGGTTCAATTCAAATACTATTTGAAAGCATTTGAAATACTTAAGCTGGGCTTGATTAACCTGGCCTGAGTTTATAAAACCAATGGAAATGACCCAAAAGTGCAAATCCCACCCATCTGGTTCTCAAGGCAGTCTAGAGAAAAGGGCCAAAGTATTTGAAAGATTTCAAATAGTATATGAAACCAGATCTGGGTCTACCCGGAGATCAAAATGCTGACTGAGATATAAACAACGTTAAACTTAAAACACTATAATTATCTTAGCCATATTCCTCTGTCATTTCTGGTTTGGCGTCTGTTCATGCTCCAATACATTTACTAGTTCTTAGGGAGAAAATAAGGAAAATACACAATAAAGCATAAGAAATTATGTCTGGCTGCTTCATTGGTTCATGCTCAATTTGCCTCTTGAGAAAACAATAACAAGAAACCAATTCCCAAAGAAAGGATCCTCTGGCCTGTACCAGGAAGAGAGATGAGACAGATTACTTAAAGGAAAATTCCACTCAAAAACTGTCTTTTGGTACTTGTTTCATCAGTCCACTGTTGATACAGTCCCAAAATGTTTTGCATGTCAGCAATCAACTTTCAAAATACAGAAAGTGTCACAGTATGATGTGTTTTGCATCATCATTTTGGGACAGTATCAACAGTGGACTAATTAAACAAATACCAAAATATTGTTTTTGAGTGGTATTTTCCTTTAAGTAATCTGTCTCATCTCTCTTCCTGGTACAGGCCAGGGCTTTTTACACGACTGAACCGAACAAACCAGATCAGAGTCATCAAAGTCAAAAGAGTACAATTTGTTTTCCTATTCACATACAGACAGTACCAGTCAAAAGTTTGGACACACCTACCTCAAGGGTCTTTATGTTATTTGGACTATTTTCTACATTGTAGAATTATAGTGAAGACATCAAATGCCAAGAGTTTGCAAAGCTGTCATCAAGGCAAAGGGTGGCTACTTTGAAGAATCTAAAACATATTTAGATTTGTTTCACACTTTAATGGTAACTACATGATTCCATATGTGCTATGTCATAGTTTTGATGTCTTCACTATTATTCTACAATGTAGAAAATAGTACAAATTAAGAAAAACCCTGGAATGAGTAGCTGTGTCCAAACTTTTGACTGGTACTGTATTTAAACAACTGAAATAAATCATCCATTCCTTTACAGCACCTTCTGGTCATGTACTCCTACCAATCAGTGATCACCTTTGGCGGTTGCCGTGACGACCTGATGGTGGTAGTGAGCCAGACCAAAGAGCAGGGTGGAGGGAAGAAGAGTGTGGAGAAACTGGTCTTCGCTATGGCTAAACCCAAGGTAAAGATACCTAGTCGTCTCTATTGCTAAACCCAAGGTTTATTTCACATGTCTGGGAATACAGATATGCATATGTTGGTCACATATACCTTAACAAAAAGTAGGTGAGTAAATCAGAAAACCAGTCAGTATCTGGTGTGACCACCATTTACCTCATGCAGCATTGATCAGGCTGTTGATTGTGGCCTGTGGAATGTCCCACTCTTCTTCAATGGCTGTGCGAAGTTGCTGATAATTGGCGGGAACTAGAACACGCTGTCGATCCAAAGCATTCCAATCATGCTCAATGGGTGACATTTCTGGTGAGTATGCAGGCTATGGAAGAACTGGTTAGTGGTTTGTATTCATGTATGCCAAGGAAGACAGGTTTCCCCCCTAAATGTACCAAATAATTCATCTTTCGTCTCCTTGTGGTTCATAATTTTCCTTAAATTATCATGAGTCTGAATGTATCTCACTGGAGAACGCGTCCGAGTGAGCAAAACAGCGCCCCTCTGTTTCTATATGTGTAGGCCATCTATCTGATGCTGTCTGGTCATAATGAGTATGACATTGTTGCCACCCGTAGCATTGAATGCAAGGGAAGCCAGCGAGCATTTGGGATCCCTTGACAAAAGAAGTATAAAATAATACCCAATCAGCGTTGAGCTAAACTGAGCGAGCTCAACTGTAAATGATCCTGGCCCACCAAAAAAAAAAGGGTTAAGGGAAGCCATCTTGGATTTGGCGTAACTCCTATCAAATTGCATTGAGAGCATACGTCATGGACAGAAACAAATTGAACTGTTGCATCTCGTTGTGTTGTTGTCCTCCAGTGGCTAGCTAGCTTGGTAAAATTGGCACTTACCTATATTAGCCATGGATGGAGATAGGGATTTGGACTTACTAATTATCCATACTGGCCAATGATTATAATGGTAATTCTGATCCAATCATAAATTCATATATTGTGCCCCTGGCCTGAGAGGATGGAAGTTCAATATGTAGCTAGATTTAGAAGGCAAATGCTAACGTTGCCCATGAAAGGAAGTTAGGCTAGCGACCAAACATTTTTGCCAGGTAGACTTCGACAACAAAAAAATAAAAGCGTGTACTGTGTGACAGAGTGATAGAGACCGTTTCGTCAACATGAAAGAGAGGAGAATGGCATTGGCGTTTCTCTACAAGTAGGGTGAGTCAACATGTTTTTTTTTTCTACTTACACAAATGCACACAGAAATCAGAAACATGGGACAGCCACATATTTAGCTTACGTTGATTGGACTCAATTGTTTTTGGTATCTTTTAGTTGTCACTGTATTCGACTAAGCATAGTTGATATGATGATGTTGAAATGGTGCTGGAATAGTGGAGGCAGCTCCTGTTTTCTTTGCGACTTGCAGTAACTCTCCGTGGTTCTAAATCAATAACGTTAGTAGTTTAATGGTCTGAAATGTCGTAAACATTAACATGCTTGACCATGCTGTAGGTCATGTAACTGTTTGTTACATGCAATATGCATTGTGGCCTTCACCAGACAGAGGTTGCTCTACGGTTTTGTGATGAAACAATGTTGTGGTTGAATTTATTCTGCCACTGTGTCTTCTTATTGTGTCGGCCTATTAGACTATACACTACCGTTCAAAAGTTTGGGGTGACTTAGAAATGTCCTTGTTTTCCATGAAAACATACATGAAATGAGTTGCAAAATGAATAGGAAATATAGTCAAGACGTTGACAAGGTTATAAATAATGATTTTTAGTTGAAATAATAATTGTGTCCTTCAAACTTTGCTTGTGTCAAAGAATTCTCCATTTGCAGCAATTACAGCCTTGCAGACCTTTGGCATTCTAGTTGTCAATTTGTTGAGGTAATCTGAGGAGATTTCACCCCATGCTTCCTGAAGCACCTCCCACAACAGCTCAATAGGGTTGAGATCAGGTGACTGCTGGCCACTCCATTATAGACAGAATACTAGCTGACTGCTTCGACCCTAAATAGTTCTTGCATAGTTTGGAGCTGTGCTTTGGGTCATTGTCCTGTTGTAGGAGGAAATTGGTTCTAATTAAGCGCCGTCAACAGTGTATGGCATGGTGTTGCAAAATGGAGTGATAGCCTTCCTTCTTCAAGATCCCTTTTACCCTGTACAAATCTCCAACTTTACCACCACCAAAGCACCCCCAGACCATCACATTGCCTCCACCATGCTTGACAGATCTTTTCATTTTTTCTGCCCGTCTCACAAATGTTCTTCTTTGTGATCCGAACACCTCAAACTTAGATTCGTCTGTCCATAACACTTTTTTCCAATCTTCCTCTGTCCAGTTTCTGTGTTCTTTTGCCCATCTTAATCATGTATTTTTATTGGCCAGTCTGAGATATGGCTTTTTCTTTGCAACTGCCTAGACGGCCAGCATCCCGGAGTTGCCTCTTCACTGTTGACGTTGAGACTGGTGTTTTGCGGGTACTATTTAATGAAGCTGCCAGTTGAGGACTTGTGAGGCGTCTGTTTCTCAAACTAGAAAATGTACTTGTCCTCTTGCTCAGTTGTGCACCGGGGCCTCCCACTCCTCTTTCTATTCTGGTTAGAGCCCGTTTACGCTGTTCTGTGAAGGGAGTAATACACAGCGTGTTACAATATCTTCAGTTTCTTGGCAATTTCTCGCATGAAATAGCCTTCATTTCTCAGAACAAGAATAGACTGACGAGTTTCAGAAGACAATCTTTGTTTCTGGACAATTTGAGCCTATAATCGAATCCAAAAATGCTGATGCTCCAGATACTCAACTAGTCTAAAAAAGGCCAGTTTTATTGCTTTTTTAATCAGTTCAACAGTTTTCAGCTGTGCTAACATAATTGCAAAAGGGTTTTCTAATGATCAATTAGCCTTTTAAAATTATAAACTTAGATTAGCTAACACAATGTGCCATTGGAACACAGGAGTGATGGTTGCTGATAATGTGCCTCTGTACGCCTATGTAGACATTCCATTAAAAATCAGGCGTTTCCAGCAATAGTCATTTACAACATTAACAATGTCTACACTGTATTTCTGATCAACTTGATGTTATTTTAATGGACAATTTTTTTTGCTTTTCTTTCAAAAACAAGGACATTTATAAGTGTCCCCCAACTTTTGAACGGTAGTGTATATCACGGTCGCAAGGCATATGAATTAACAGGTTATAGAGCAAACAATGCATTTATCACAACACATAGGTTATAATATGGCATTTTTTCTGGGTTGGCTTCCCCAGTGATTTTACCCATGTACCGCTACTGGAACCGGGACATTTTCAGTTTCCAGGAATTGTGTACAGGTCTTTTGCGACATGGTGTCGTGCATTATCACGCTGAAACATGAGGTGATGGCGACGTATGAATGGCACAACAATGGGCCTTAGGATCTCGTCGCGGTATCTCTGCGCATTCAAATTGCCATCCAATAAAATACAATAGTGTTCATTGTCTCTGGCTTATGCCTGCCCATACCATAGCCAACCCGCCACCATGGGGCACATTTTAGATTGGCCTTTTATTGTCCCCAGCACAAGGTGCACCTGTGTAATGATCATGCTGTTTAATCAGCTTCTTGATATGCCACACCAGTCAGGTGGATGGATTTTCTTGGCAAAGGACAAATGCTCAATTTGTGCACAACATTTGAGAGAAGTAAGCTTTTTGTGCATATGGAACATTTCTGGGATATTTTATTTCAGCTCATGAAACATGGGACCAACACTTTACCTGTTGCGTTTATATTAATGTTCAGTGTATTTCTATAGGTAAGACTGACATTTTGGCTTTACCTCTGGCCAAGTGCAAGTGGTCAGTGAAAACGATTAGTGGATAATTATCGTCATGGACCACAACAGCTCTGCCAACTTTCAGTCAGTCAATAGGATCTTACCGTGCCGAAAGCCAGTGTGAAAAGTAGGAGGTGAGCTCCTGCTATGTTGCGCGGTCCACAAGCAGCAACCAGAGGGTCATGGGTTCAATTTAGCACAGGGATCACATCACTGTACCTTAAATAGCTTTGGATAAAATCTCATATTACGTGATATAATAGCAAGGTTACCCTCCACTGCCTTGGGCAGATGTAGAAAGCAGGTTGATCCTCGATTTTATTTCATCTATTCTGCCTCAGAGGAGCCAAAGGGAGCGATTCAAAGAAACACAAATAAATGACCAGTTCACTGAAATCGTCTTTAAAAGGTGATTTTGGTTTGAGCCATCAGTTGTTAATCTGTGTTGGGTTGATGCCTGGCCTAAGCATACAGTAGAGTCAATTTACTACTGTAGGATGTGCTAATAAGGCCCTGCTGTATTCGTGACAGGTTGCTCAATATCAAGTTATTTCTACGGTTTTCTCATTGGCTTTAAACTGAACTTCTAAATGTGAGCATATGGGCATCCAAGCTCCCTTGTTTTCATTTAAAATGGTTAAACAATTCCCCCTCCTTACTCTGTCTTCTCCTCTCCCCTCCCGCCTTCTCCCCTCTGCTCTCTCCTCCTCTCTCTCCCCTGCACGGTCTCCTCCTGTCCTCCCCCCTCTTCTCTCCTCCCAGATCCTGGAGTTGACTCTGTTAATGGCCAGCTATATTAACTACTGGACCCCCATCCTCCCTGGGGCCCAGAACCAGTCCCCAGGACCCTGCTCCCCTCTGGGGCCCCATGAAGCTGGGGCTGAGGCCAGGAAGATGTGGGACGTGGATAGCAGACACTTTCCCTCCATGACCTACACAACCAAAGGACCCACTCTACTGTGAATACAGAAACAACAATCAACCCCCTGTTCCAGTGCATCTCTGGGAAAACATGGTCATGTTCCTTAGCCAATGAATGGAAGAAAACTGACTGAAACAAGGAGGATCTATACCTGGACATGTCAAATAAGAAATGCTCATTTTAGTTTTCCATTTCAAACGATTTTGCGACAGTGTACCCTACTGAACATGATCCAGGACTGAGAAACTACAGGGTATTGTGGGAGTTGTGGTACAGACGATATTTAGCTCCACATTACGTTACACCTGAAAATGGCCATTGTTTTATTTTGCCCTCATTCCCTCTGGCCAGGAGTGGATTCTGTTCCATATACACGTGACATTTATTTTTAACCATGATGAATGGGAGATGGTCGTTTGTGGAAGGGGACCATAGATAAAAAGGGGTAACAGTTGGTCGGAAGAAGTGGGAGAGGATACCGTTTGTGGTTCATATGAAGATGTCGCTCTTCGAATGTCTGTGTTTTAGTCTTTAGATTGTTGTGTTTATTCCTGTAACAAGAGTGTTCACCTCTGCTTAATTTACAGAAAATATGCTCACGTTTGCAGACTATTTGAAAAACAATTGAGCCTTGAAAAATGAGATTTACAGTGTGGGATCAGTATAAAGGACCAACACACACAACTTGTTGACCTTGGTAGTCTGGCCATTAGCTATACAATGAGAAATAATAAGCTTCTCCCTCCTCATTTAAACCTCAACTCTCCCACACCCCCACCCTTGTCTGTTCCAGACAGTGTATGCCAAATGGCACCCTATTCCCTTTCTAGTCCACGACATGCAACGCATCCACTGTCTTTTGTTAAAGGGAAAAAAGCTGTTTTAAAAAAAAAGAGGAAAATACTGTTGATTTCTTCTGGCTCTTTGGTACCTAATATGGATTGGACTAACGTTATTTAACATTAAACCAGTACAAAATAATTATAATATTCAAGAAATCAAATTGTACTTGATTTTTTTCATCAAAGAATTGAACAAAATGTCTGACTTTTATAGAAAACACCAGGCCAGGGCCTGAGGAGGAACCATCAAAGCTCTATAACGTATAATACAAGTGATGATTGTACCATTCTGACCAAGCAATGTTTTTATAACCATTTTGACCACATAATGGTTATCAATATATTTTTTAAAGATTATACTGTAGAATAGAAATAGAGATGGAATACAATGTGTGGTGTGTCTGTCAGATGTATGAACTCATTGGGTGGCATGTTCCTACTGAAGAATCAGCAGCTGTTCTTCCTGGGGGCCACACAAAACGTGACATAATACAGAACACTAATGGACAGGAACAGCAACACCAAATTGAAACGAACAACGCTACGACAATACAATGGAAGGTCATGAGAACACAGCCAGGTAGGACGGATTACATGGAGAGGTCCAGCCACATACGACTGGTACGATTACAGATATTCAAATGTTATTTAGTGAACTTGAATTGTTTTGGATCAAACCACTTGTTTTTTGTATTTATTTCATTTTCGGCATTTTGTGGCTGTTTTTTTTTTTATGCTGTAAATTATGTTTGGCTGAACGGTTAGGTTTTCAACTGAAACATTCAAAACTGACAATGACTTTGTTTGTCTAAAGTATCTGAATAGTTTAACTTGACAGTTTTACACTGTATGAATGCAGTATGATTTGCGAATTAGGGATGTTAAGTCAATGAAACAGATTTATATACGATGTGCTTAGCTGTTATTGAGTTCCTGAGTTTAAAATCAAATAAACCGTACGATCTACACAACTGTTTTGTGTGATACATTTTCAATTCCACTTTCAAGGGACATTGAGCCCCATAATTATTTCTCAATGTGGAAATAATCCTACATTTATACCCTAACTGGAAAATATGTTGACGTTGAAAGTGCTTATATCCAGTATGATGGACTTTGGCATGGCTTTGACCTAGGAAACATTTCGAAAGACTTCAAACATACTGGCGAATACAATACGCTTGTTCTTATCTTGTTTTGGTTTTTTTTTTACACCCAAACTATCCACATACATTGGCAAATGTGCCAGTGTGATGTACATATGTTGACGTAGGTGGGGTTTGGTAGCTAGGGTGGTAAAGTTGCTCTGATTTGCTTCATCCAAACAGGTCAAAGTGGTAATGATGTTTTTCTGCCAACAGCATTGCTATAAATCTTTCTCTTTTTCTTGAATGATTTCTCAAAACCTCATGTTTTTGTAGTTACTCTAATATGACCAAAAATGGTAGTAATTACTGGACACTGCCAACTTAGGAAAAAGAAAATTGTTTGTCATTGTTTTTGCTCTCTGTTGAAGAGGATAGCTTGTTGTAGGTTTGGCCATTCCGTAACGTTGCTTTTGTGTTTGTCTCTATTTTAGCCTTTATGATTTTAAATAGCAGTGTTTTGCTTTAGGCCCTATGGGGGAAATTCAGACCAAAGTTACGCATGTATAAATGGAACTGTTCCCCCTTTTCTGCACTTTTCTCCCTCCCTTTCTGACCTTGAACCTATGCATGAGGGTAAATGTCAACAAGGCAAAGAGACATGCCAAATGTTTTAATCATATGCCCCAACTGTTTCCTTAAATGTCTAGGCTATAGGCTATGTTAAATATTATTAGCCGCTATCAGTAGCGGCCTTTTGTAATAACCATTTATATATAACTTTTCATTTAGTTTTTGTTCCCTTCCCTGCATTAGTATCATTCCATTACATTGTTTGATTCAGCCAACCTTTATTTCTTTCCTCTGTAAAACGCTGTCACATCCTTGTGGTTTTGGCTGAGGGTCAAGTAATAGTGGATACTAGGCCAAATACAAATTATAGTAAAAAAACGAATGTGGACATGTAGGTTTAATAAATCATTATGGAGCTCATTATGGAGCTCATTATGGCGCTCAAACCTGAACTTGGCGCATGGTACAAGACTTGGCATTTGCCATCACACAGTTCCATGATCAGTGCAGGCAATTAGGGTATATTTATTATATCGTACCATTGCATACTATTCTCCATAGTATAAATATAGTGTAGGCTACATTACTTCCAATGTTACCATTGATGAACTGGACGTGGCAACTTTCAGAATGAATCAAACCAACTTTTTGGGGTTTGTGCGTAAAAGCTCTATTATTTTCCAGTAGGATCCGTGATTTTTCCCTAAACATGAATAATGTGTAATAATGTGTACATATGTTTTCATGGCTATCTTTCCGTGTTCTGAGCGCATTCTCCATAGTCTACATTTTAGTCTTGTGCCAATCAAATTCTAATTAAAGGTACACCATATTTAAAGGAATTACTTGGAAGAAATTAACAGAAAACGAATTGAACAAAATCTCCCTGATTAAATTGGTGGGGCTACCCAGTGGGTGTGTTTTCTGGGGTTTAATTAAATGTATTCAGAGAAGGTTTTCCCATCTCCACAGAGGAACTCTGGAGCTCTGTCAGAGTGACCATTGGATTCTTGGTCACCTCCCTGACCAAGGCCCTTCTCCCTCAATTGCTCAGTTTGGCTGGGAAGCCAGCTCTAGGAAAAGTCTTAGTGGTTCCAAACTTCTTCCATTTAAGAATGATGGAGGCCACTGTGTTCTTGGGGACCTTCAATGCTGCAGAAATGTTTTGGTACCTGTTACAGGAATTAAATTCCTTTATGTTTTATTTAACCAATTCAATTAAACACTCTGCCCACTCCTAAGAATTTGTAAGACCCTTATTTGCATAAAATGGACAGTGACCAGTCTCAAAATCAATCAGTAGCATTTATTCTCAAGAGTACTGAACACGATACAATTTACCACAGGTTATAAACTGAAAATTATGTCATTAGTTTTCGAACTGTCCCGTCTCTTCTCCACTCTGGTACAATGGCAGTATAGTTCTCAAGCCTTCCTACATCGACTCCCACCAGTATAGATAATTTATGACTGAGCCAAGGTCTTCCTGTGTAGATAAGCATTCTAGCCAGTTCATTCCTTTCTACCAAGGAACAGACAGTCATTATTCTAATTCTTGATTATAATTACACACATTATATTCAGTACTAGGATTAAAATAAAATTCATACATCTATACAGTAACATAATAGTATTCTGATTCGTCAGTCCTGATTGAAATGTATACATAATTAGTCATTATTGATAAAAAATTCCTTAACAGTACCCTTCCCCAGATCTGTGCCTCAACACAATCCTGTCTCTGAGCTCTACGGACAATTTCTTTGACCTCATGGCTTGGTTTTTGCTCTGACATGCAACTGTCAACTGTGGGACCTTATATAGACAGGTGTGTGCCTTTCCAAATCAAGTCCAATCATTGAATTTACCACAGGTTGAATCCAATCAAGTTTAGAAACATCTCAAGGATGATCAATGGAAACAGGATGCAGCCCAAGTCTCATAGCAAAGGGTCTGAATACTTATGTAAAAAATGTATTTCTGCTTTTATTTTTTAATAAATTAGCAATAATTCTAAAAAACTGTTTTCACTTTGTCATTATTGGGTACGGTGTGTAGAATTATAAGGGAAAACAATAATTTCATCAATTTTAGAATAAGGCTGTAACGTGGAAAAATTTAAGGGGTCTGAATAATTTCCGAATGCACTGCACATGTGTATTTAATACACAGCCCAAAACAAATACTTTTATTTGAATATTTAAATGGTTAGTCTGCTAAATGACTTAAATGTAATGTAATGTAATGTTATAAAAACCAAATGTATTATTATTTATTTATTTCACCAGGTAGGTGTCACGCCCTGGCCTTAGTTATCTTTGTTTTCTTTATTATTTTGCGGACTAAGACTATGGTGGAGTGGGTCCACCACGTCCCGCGCCAGAGCCGCCACCGTGGACAAACGCCCACCCAGACCCTCCCCTATGGGTTTAGGTGTGGGGGCGGAAGTCCGCACCTTTGGGGGGGGGGGGGGGGGGGTGTACTGTCACGCCCTGGCCTTAGTTATCTTTGTTTTCTTTATTATTTTGGTTAGGTCAGGGTGTGACATGGGGGTTTTATGTGTTTGACTTGTCTAGGGGTTTGTATGTTTATGGGGTTGTTTCCTGTCTAGGTAAATTGAATGTCTATGGTTGCCTAGATTGGTTCTCAATTAGAGGCAGCTGTCTATCGTTGTCTCTGATTGGGAACCATATTTAGGCAGCCATATTCTTTGGCTATTTTGTGGGTGATTGTTTCCTGTGTCAGTGTTTGTGCCACACGGGACTGTTTCGGGTTTTCACGTTTCTTGTTTTGTAGTTGTGTTCATGTTGAGTTTTCCTATTAAAACCATGGACACTTACCACGCTGCATTTTGGTCCGATCCTTGTTTCACCTCTTCAGAGGAAGAGGAGGAAATCAGCCGTGACAGTAGGCCAGTTGAGAACAAGTTTTCATTTACAACTGCGACCTAGCCAAGATAAAGCAAAGCAGTAAGACAAAAAACAACAACACATAATTAGAAATGGGATAAACAAACGTACAGTCAATAACACAATAGAAAGTCTGTATACAGTGTGTGCAAATGAAGTAAGGAGGTAAGGCAATAAATAGGCCAATAGTGGCAAAGTTATTACAATTTAACAATTGACACTGGAGTGAAAGATGTGCAGATGAGGATGTGCAAGTAGAAATATTGGTGTGCAAAAAAAAGAGCAGAAAAAAACTAAAAACAAATATGGGGATGAGGTAGGTAGTTGGTTAGATGGGCTATTTACAGTACAGCTGCAGTGATCAGTAAGCTGCTCTGACATCCAATGATTGAAGTTAGTGAGGGAGATATAAGTCTCCAACTTCAGTATTTTTTGCAATTTGTTCCAGTCATTGGCAGCAGAGAACTGAAAGGAAAGTTGGCCAAAGTAGGTGTTAGCTTTGGGGATGATCAGTGAGATACAGTGGGGCAAAAAAGTATTTAGTCAGCCACCAATTGTGCAAGTTCTCCCACTTAAAAAGATGAGAGAGGCCTGTAATTTTCATCATAGGTACACATCAACTATGACATGCAAATTATTTTCCACCATAATTTGCAAATAAATTCATTAAAAATCCTACAATGTGATTTTCGGGATTTTTTTCTCATTTTGTCTGTCATAGTTGAAGTGTACCTATGATGAGAATTACAGGCCTCTCTCATCTTTTTAAGTGGGAGAACTTGCACAATTGGTGGCTGACTAAATACTTTTTTGCCCCATTGTATACATGCTGGAGTGCGTGCTACGGGTGGATGTTGCTATGGTGACCAGTGAGCTGAGATAATGCAGAGCTTTACCTAGCAAATACTTATAGATGACCTGGAGCCAATGGGTTTGGCGACGAATATGTAGCAAGGAGCAGACAATGAAAGCATACAGGTCGCAGTGGTGGGTAGTATATGGGGCTTTGGTGACAAAACGGATGGCACTGTGATAGACTGCATCCAATTTGCTGAGTAGAGTGTTGGAGGCTATTTTGTAAATGACATTGCCGAAGTCAAGGATCGGCAGGATAGTCAGTTGTACGAGGGTATGTTTGGCAGTATGAGTGAAGGAGGCTTTGTTGTGAAATAGGAAGCCGATTCTAGATTTAATTTTGGATTGGAGATGCTTAATATGAGTCTGGAAGGAGAGTTTACAGTCTAGCCAGACACCTAGGTATTTATAGTTGTCCACATATTCTAACTCCGAATCGTCCAGAGTAGTGATGCTAGGCGGGCGGGAGGGTGCGGGCAGCGATCGGTTGAAGAGCATGCATTTAGTTTTACTAGCGTTTAAGAGCAGTTGGAGGCCATGGAAGCAGTGTTGTAAGGCATTGAAGCTCGTTTGGAGGTTTGTTAACACAGTGTACAAAGAAGGGCCAGATGTATACTGAATGGTGTCGTCTGCGTAGAGGTGGATTAAAGAATCACCCGCAGCAAGAGCGACATCATTGATATATACAGAGAAAAGAGTCGGCCCGAGAATTGAACCCTGTGGCACCCCCATAGAGACTGCCAGAGTTCTGGACAACAAGCCCTCCGATTTGACACACTGAACTCTATCTGAGAAGTAGTTAGTGAACCAAGCAAGGCAGTCATTAGAGAAATCAAGGTTGTTGAGTCTGCCGATAAGAATACAGTGATTGACAGAGTTCAAAGCCTTGAGCAGGTCGATGAAGACGGCTGCACAGTACTGTTTTTTATCGATGATATATTATGATATCATTTAGGACCTTGAGCGTGGCTGAGGTGCACCCGTGACCAGCTCGGAAACCGGATTGCAATGCGGAGAAGGTATGGTGGGATTCGAGATGGTCAGAGATCTGTTTGTTCACTTGGCTTTCAAAGACTTTAGAAAGGCAGGTCAGGATGGATATAGGTCTGTAACAGTTTGGGTCTAGAGTGTCTCCCCCTTTGAAGAGGGGGATGACCGCGGCTGCTTTCCAATCTTTATGAATCTCAGACGATACGAAAGAGAGGTTGAATAGACTAGTAATAGGGGTTACGACAATAGTCTACCAAATTGTAGGGTGAGTATTGGTAAAGTGGGACACTTTCTGAAAATGTAATTTCTTGAACGCCTTACAGATTCAGCCCGTTGTCTTAATCCCCAACATGATACCATTCTAAATAGCTTAAGAACTCTACTACACTATACAAAATATTGTATTTTTTCAGCCAATATTGGGAAATTTGGACAACTTGATTGGCAAAAATGGGACACAATTATTTATTGTAAAGAAGGAGAAATGAGCGTATATGAGTCATTTCTATATTTCAATGATAAAATAAAATAATTCGTACAAATTAAATATATATTTTTGGAAATTAGCTATTTTTGTGGAACAATAATCATTGTCATTTATTGTTAGTATTAATATTTAATTAGTATTATTAATATCATCATACTTGAATATAATTATATTATGTAGAAATTGTGTAGCCTATAAATCTATTACATGAATTATACTGAATAAAAATCTAAACACTACCATGTAAAGTGTTGGTCCCATGTTTCATGTGCTGAAATAAAAGATCCCAGAAATGTTCCATATGCACAAAAAGCTTATTTCTCTCAAATGTTGTGCACATATTGTGTTTACATCCCTGGTAGTGAGCATTTCTCCTTAGCCAAGAGAATCCATCTACCTGACAGATGTGGCATATCAAGAAGCTGATTAAACAGCATCATTATTACACAGGTGCACCTTGTGCTGGGGACAATTAAAGGCCACTCAAAAATGTGCAGTATTGTCACACAACACAATGCCACACATGTTTCAAGTTTTGAGGGAGTGTGCAATTTCATGCTGACTGCATGAATGTCCACCACATGCAGACCACATGTTACCACTCCAGCCCAGGACCTCAACATCTGGTTTCTTCACCTGCGAGATTGTGTGAGACCAGCCACCCAGCCAGCTGATGAAAACTGAGGATTATTTCTGTCTGTAATAAAGCCCTTTGTGGGGAAAAACTAATTCTGACTGGCTGGGCCTGGCTCCCCAGTAGGTGGGCCTATGCCGTCCCAGGCCCACCCATGGCTCCGCCCCTGCCCAGTCTTGTGAAATCCATAGATTAGTGCCAAATTAATATATTTCAATTGACTGATTTCCTTATATGAATTGTAGCTCAGTAAAATCATTGTAAATTGTTGCATGTTGTGTTTATATTTTAGTTCATTATACATTTAGGCTTATCAGCTCAACATTCTCATCATTAAACTCTAGTGGACATTTCGTTGAATGAAACCAGAAAGA
Source organism: Oncorhynchus nerka (assembly GCF_034236695.1). Classification (NCBI taxonomy): domain Eukaryota; kingdom Metazoa; phylum Chordata; class Actinopteri; order Salmoniformes; family Salmonidae; genus Oncorhynchus; species Oncorhynchus nerka. Next base: position 40,357,690 of record NC_088413.1, read on the forward strand.
CCCCCTCACCCCTCAACAATTCCAATGACTGTTTTATTGTCACCCTAGTCAAATACTTAAAAATAAACGTTTTTAGTCATATACCTGTATGGTTATGAATATAGCTTGCTAGGGTTTTTTAAAGTTGGTGAAGTCATATCTTTCTAAGTAAAATCCAGCTACGCTAGCTTTCACTATCAAGCTAGCTGATTGCAAATTTGAGGAAAATTAAATTGATCCTATTTAAAAAATGGATTTCTGTTAAGAAACATGTATTTCACAAACCTCCCCCCAAAAATTCTCCATTATTTGACAGTAACAGGGACAATATTCTAAAAAGGTGAGAGTATTAAGAAAATAGTCATTTTGATTCACAATTACATCCCATTACAAAATATGTTTTAATGAGACACTGAATATCCTTTCTTAGTTTTTTTTTATAGCCTTAGCATTGTTTACCTCAGAAGGCTATGTATCATTTTACTTACTATTATGCCGCTTGAGACGTGTGCCACGCCCACTATGATGACGGCTTACCCATTGAACCCGTTTACAGAGAGGGGGTGACGCAGGAAGATAGTACTCCGCCCAAAATCTGTCAGCGTGAGATAGGCCCTTTTTCGGATGGAGGTCTATGGAGAGACTGTTGAATTATGTGAGGCTTATTTGATCGAATAGAAGTTTCATAATGTTTAGGCTGTTACAAAAACGACGTATTGCACACATGTTTTATTTATTTAACTAGGCAAGTCAGTTAAGAACAAATTCTTATTTACAATGACGGCCTAGGAACGGTGGGTTAACTGCCTTGTCCAGGGGCAGAACGACATATATTTTACCTTGTCTGCTCGGGGCCCAAAGCTCTTTACCACTAGGCTACCTGCCGCACCATGACAGTTTAGGTATCACACTATGTTAGTAACTTAACTTAACAAATACTAACCCTATTTGAGAGTATGTTCAAATACTTATTTCAAATACATGGGTTAAATGCATGGGAGTGTATTTGAGTCAGTGTATTTGAGTATCTTTCCACGTGTATTTCCAAATACATTATATGTTTTGAGTTTTTCTTGTAGGCTATGCTGTTACATCATGCACCACTACCGTAGAAACCTTACCATCGTCAAGGTTCAAATTAAACTGAGCGTGTCGAGTAGGGCTACACCATAGAGCATGATAGAGGCCTCTTGTGGATAGAAGGCCATTTTAGCGCCATTTAGGGCTTCCATTTTAACGTAGCCAAATGGGTGGGACTTCCAACTTCATTGGCTGATCCCTCCCGATACCCAAATCTGCACAGTTACAAATGAGTTCTCTATCTATCTCTATGGGCTACACAACTCGGAAATGCATCATTTTGCTATTGCGCTGGTCAACGTTACACTCGAAGCGAAATTGCAAGAGGCAGAGAGTTTCTATTGGATAAATTCAGGTAGGTCCCGCCCCGTTTCGCGTTCTTCCGTTTAAAACACGTTTTTCAACAGAATCGGTGTTATGAATATGCCCAAGCTGTCATTTCTGATCCACTAACAGGTAAACCCGAAGTTTGAATAGCCTGAAATTCCAGTTGCAGTTGCCCGTGTTTGGGACATACTCGACACTTTGGTCACCCCCAAAAAAATCACTAGGTCATAGTTACACATTGTATTTCACCACGTTGAAATGAACTTACTGTAGATTTTGTATCGCGTTTTTCTGGAAGGTATGTCAGTGAACTCATGTTGATGTGATGTGTGCTTTTGCAGGCAGACTAACGAAACAACATGACATCCCCCAAAAAGCAAGGTTTATTACGGGAGGCATCTCACCAGATCATTGCCGGTGGATCAGCAGGTAAGACAAACTTTAGGTTAGTAACACTTTTAGTATGTGAAATATGGTCTACAATCGGTTGTAATGGTTCAAATGAATAAGCGGCTGCGCTTGTTTAAGTACATTTTCCAACATGCCTACTGTAGAATGTCAGTTTTAGTGGGAATATTGCTTTCCATAATGTCTATCTGAATAGTTGTTTTTACTGTAGACATAATTCAAGAAGTGAATAAGAACTGAACTATTCAAACTGTTTAGTACCGGATGGTCTCCTTTTTTATATGCCTTCTGAAAACATTACTGTTCGCATTGGGTTCCGCATTCCAGATTCCTTTCCACATACTGTATGCGGCTGCTTGTTTGGTTTATGAAAATGGGTACATGCAAGTCCCTCTCCCGTCAACGCCTCTTGAATTCAATCACCCCCCCCCCAAAAAAATATATATATATATACAGTTGAAGTTGGAAGTTTACATACACTTAGGTTGGAGTCATTAAAACTCGTTTTTCAACCACTCCACACATTTCTTGTTAAAAAAACTATAGTTTTGGCAAGTTGGTTAGGACATCTACTTTGTGCATGACAAAAAAGTTATTTTTCCAAGAATTGTTTAGACAGGTTATTTCACTTATAATCCAATGTTTCACAATTCCAGTGGGTCAGACGTTTACATACACTAAATTGACTGTGCCTTTAAACAACTTGGAAAATTCCAGAAAATTATGTCATGGCTTAAGAAGCTCCTGATAGCCTAATTGACATCATTTGAGTCAATTGGAGGTGTACCTGTGGATGTGTTTCAAGGCCTACCTTCAAATTCAGTGCCTCTTTGCTTCAGCCAAGACCTCAGAAAAAAAATGTAGACCTCCACATGTCTGGTTCATCCTTGGGAGCAATTTCCAAACGCCCGAAGTTACGACGTTCATCTGTACAAACAATAGTACGCAAGTATAAACACCATGGGACCACGCAGCCGTCATACCTCTCAGGAAGGAGACGCGTTAGGTCTCCTAGAGATTAACATACTTTGGTGCGTAAAGTGCAAATCAATCCCAGAACAACAGCAAAGGACCTTGTGAAGATGCTGGAGGAAACCGCTACAAAAGTATCTATATCCAAAGTAAAGCGAGTCCCATATTGACATAACCTGAAAGGCCGCTCAGCAAGGAAGAAGCCACTGCTCCAGAACCGCCATAAAAAAGCCAGACTACGGTTTGCAACTGCACATGGGGACAAAGATCGTACTTTTTGAAAAAATGTCCTCTGCCCTGATGAAACAAAAATAGAACTGTTTTACCATAATGACTATTGTTATGTTTGGAGGAAAAAGGGGGAGGCTTGCAAGCCAAAGAACACCATCCCAACCGTGAAGCACGGGGGTGGCAGCATCATGTTGTGGAGGTGCTTTGCTGCAGGAGGGACTGGTGCACTTCACAAAATAGTTGGCATCACAAGGAAAATAATGTGGATATATTGAAGCAACATCTCAAGACATCAGTCAGGAAGTTAAAGCTTGGTTGCAAATTGGTCTTCCAAATGGACAATGACCCCAAGCATACTTCCAAAGTTGTGGCAAAATGGCTTAAGGAGAACAAAGTCAAGGTATTGGAGTGGCCATCACAAAGCCATGACCTCAATCCTATAGAAAATGTGTGGGCAGAACTGAAAAAGCGTGTGGGAGCAAGGAGGCCTACAAACCTGACTCAGTTACACCAGCTCTGTCAGGAGGAATGGGCCAAAATTCACCCAACTTATTGTGGGAAGCTTGTGGAAGGCTACCCGAAAATGTTTGACCCAAGTTAAACAATTGAAGGGTAATGCTACCAAATACGAATTCCGTGTATGTAAACTTCTGACCCAGTGGGAATGTGATGAAAGAAATAAAAGCTGAAATAAATCATTCGCTCTACTATTATTCTGACATTTCATATTCTTAAAATAAAATGGTGATCCTAGTTGACCTAAGACAGGGAATTTTTACAAGGATTAAATGTCTAGAATTGTGCAACTGAGTTTAAATATATTTGGCTAAGGTATATGTAAACTTCAACTGTACAGAACCAGTCAAAAGTTTGGAGTCACGTACTCATTCAAGGGTTTTTCTTTATTTTTACTATTTTCAACAATGTAGAATAATAGTGGAGACATCAAAACTATGAAATAACACATGTAATCATGTAGTAACCAAAATATGTTTGAGATTTGAGATTCTTCAAAGTAGCCACCCTTTGCCTTGATGACAGCTTTGCACACTCTTGGGATTCTCTCAACCGGCATCACCTGGAATGATTTTCCTACAGTCTTGAAGGAGTTCCCACAAATGCTGAGCACTTGTTGGCTGTTTTTCTTTCACTCTGCGGTCCAGCTAATCTCAAACCATCTTAATTGGGTTGAGGTTAGGTGATTGTGGAGGCCAGGTCATCTGATGCAGCACTCCATCACTCTCCTTCTTGGTCAAATCGCCCTTACACAGCCTGGAGATGTGTTGGGTGATTGTCCTGTTGAAAAACAAATGATAGTCCCACTAAGCGCAAAACAGATGGGATGGCGTATCGCTGCAGAATGATGTGGTAGCCATGCTGGTTAAGTGTGCGTTGAATTTTGTTTACCGTAATTGCTGGACTATTAAGCGCACCTGAATATAAACCGCACCCACTGAATTATTAAAAAATATGTATTTTGTACATAAATACGTCGCACATGTCTATAAGCCGCAGGTGCCTACCGGTACATTGAAACAAATGAACTTGGTCACTATCTTCCTCCTCCTGTCCACTGAAACCACTGAAGTCTTCGGTGTCGGAGATGAATAGCCTCAGAATTGCTTCATCCGATGTTGGATCGTTTTCATTGTCGCTCTCGTCACTTTCATCCGGAGGCAAATACCCCGCTGAGCTCATGCTGCCCCTTCAACACGCAGCAGTCCAGCCTTTCGAAACCCGTTGATGATAGTGGATTTTTTGACAATGCTCCACGCTGTCAGGACCCACTGGCAGACTTGACCATAAGTTGCTCTTCGCATGCAGCCCGTTTTAGTGAAGGATTTCTCCCCACTTGTCATCCAAGACTCCCACTGAACAAGGAGCGCCACCTTAAATGCACGATTTACACTGATGTCGAGTGGCTGCAAATACTTTGGGCCATCTGCTTTTCTTCCCTCTGAAAGCCTTTGTCTTTTTGCACTGAGTCAGTTCCTCACGCTGCTGTTTCCAACGTCTTATCATCGACTCATTAAGGCCAAGCTCCCGTGCAGCAGCTCTCTTTCCTTTTCCAACAGCCAGATCGATCGCCTTCAACTTGAAAGCTGCATCATATGCATTTCTCCGTGTCTTTGCCATGATGAGGGTGACAAAATGACTACCGTAATCAGAATGATGGGAAGTTTGAGCGCGCTCGATTTTACGTCACATTATGTGACGGTGCTCAGTTTTTTGGCGGCATGAATCTTGTGAAAGCGGGAAAAATCCATAAATTAGCCGCGTCATTGTATAAACCGCGAGGTTCAAAGCGTGGGAATAAAGTAGCGGCTTATAGTCCAGCAATTACGGTATATATATTATATTCACTAAAGTAGTACACTGGGCCTTTTAATATTCCTCTATTAGCAGACATTCTCTCTACCCCACCCTCATCACCCCCAAACTATGCTTCTATTGATCCCCTGTTTATCTGAGTTATTGCCATTTCAAGAAGGCAGAAATCCATCCGGTATGACGTAGCACTGTGATAGTCACTCTCACTAGACTGATTCTCCATGTTGCTACAAACCTTACTATAATGCCAAAATGAAACATTTGTTCACAACAAAAATATTGTTCCCACATATTGGTGTTTTTTAACACTGTAAATTAAAGGAATGAGTGGTTTTGGGTGGATTTTTCCTTTTAATTGTAGTCTAGCATTTTTGGATGAAATAATAGGATTTCATTATTGATTCAAATAGATGCAGAAATACTGAAAATATTCTTTACACTCTAATCTATATATTGTAGCCTATTTGTTCTGTGTGTAGCTTATGTTATAGGCACAGAGGTGGCACCACCGGTTCCAAAGTGGTGTGGCAAAATGTGTACTAGTCTTTTCTGGGGCCTGGAGTTTTTTCTGATCTAATGATCTGGTCAGGTAAAACTCTGGGTCCTATTCATAGGCTATGTCAAAATATTTGTATTATTATTATAGATAGCTTGCTTCCCTTTTAATCTGTGCTATGACTATTGGGTTGGGAGTTTTCTTGTCAGGTTATGTGAATTGGAAACACTCCTGGCCAAAGGTGGATGAAACCCTTTCAAACTACCACAAACCTTGTTATTATTCATTCTGAATTGGATATCAAATGAGCCAGAAACAACTACTTCAATGGACAGCATACTCTAGTTTAGCGAACTACTATAACACGGCTGAGCATTATGCAAAGAACGGTTACAATGTCTTTAAATGTCTATTTCACTCTAGACACAATGTTAAACTGTGGACCTTGAAAAATCAAAAAAAGACAGACACTTTTCTACATTGTGAACTATTTGAATTGTATGTCAAACTATTATTTGTTCATCTGACGACAGTGCTCTTCTGCAATTATTCAGTCTGTAAGCTTTATGTAAGGCAGGGTTACATTTAACACTATACAAAATAGACTTTGCAAGCTGCCTGTCTCTATTTGTGAAAGTTATGGTGGTGCTAGAATACAAATATATTCTTTCTCTCTGCATTAGATATCCATCTGTTATAGTTGGACAAATCTGTTCATATTGTCTGTGTAGACTGCTCTGTGGTGGACTTTTTTTCTCGTTTAAGACCGTGAAATTAGCACCACAAACATTTGTGAATTATCACCTGCAGTAAAAAAATAAAAAATAATTATATTCCAACATTACTTGACTAACAAACTTGTCTGACTCACCTTTCTCAGGAACGTCACTCACTATCTCTTAGCCTTGGGTAGCAGAATCCGATCATTTCACCTTCTTTATCCTGTTCCAAACACATTTATTGAGTGAATCGAAGTTATTAATGTTAGCTGATTGCTGCATGATTGGATCAACCTAGCTAGCTAATGTTAGCTAGCTATCTACTGTAGCTAGGCTACTAAAGCTAACACTAGTAGTTTTGTTAGCTAGCTATAGATTGCATCAATGTAGCTAGCTAACACTAGTAGTTTTGTTAGCTAGCTATAGATTGCATCAATGTAGCTAGTTTTAGCGGATGACTAAACTGCTTTTATTAGCTACTTTTATTAACACATACATTGTTTTCCCATTTAAAATGTGTGTTCATTCTCTCATGAGGCAAGCAACCAGGCAGGAGAGGAGCGTGAGCGAAGAAAGAAACCACGCGCATAATGCAGAGTCAAACAATGAGGTGCTGGTGCAACTACATTGATTTGTTGAGAGGTGTGGTTGATGAGGCTCTGTAGGCTGTAGCTAGAAGACCACTGTGACAGTGTGAAATCACAGAGACAGGGTTGTATTCACTAGACAGAATAGAGGCAAACAGGCTGAAATTTGTCTAATAAGAAATGCCTGCATTCTTCCCAGTTGAAAAACGTTTTTCAAAAATGTTCTATGAAGTGAACTAATGAATATGTCTGGTAAACGGGTTTGTTGCTGCTGCTTGAAATGGACCAGATTGAAAAGTACTCGGGCAAGTGCTATCTCGCCACGTTTTCTGGCGGCTCATTGATGACGTTTTTTTTTTAGATTTTGTGGAGACCTTTGTGTGATTTGATGTGCCACCTGATGTAGTTGTCCTCCTAGATTTTGTTTGCCGTTGCTGGGTCTCAAGGAATCGGTTACAGCCAGTTCAAGCAAAACAAGGGATTTTGTTCTGATAGGGGCTAAAGAACGAAGCACCTAGCCTGAACTCTTAAATTGGCTGGATGCCCAGAGGCCACTGACCTTGAACAGACAATAAAACACACACACCTTAAGTCAATTAAGTCAGATAAACACAGTGCATTCGGAAAGTATTCAGACCCCTTGACCTTTTCCAAATTTTGTTACGTTGCAGCCTTATTCTAAAATTTATGGGGGGAAAAAATCCTCAAATTACACACAATACCCCATAATGACAAAACGAAAATAGGTTTTTAGAAATGCTTGCAAAGATAGTAAGCATAAAAAGCAGATACCTTATTTACATAAGTATACAGACCCTTTGCTATGATTTGGAAAGGCACATCAATCAAATCAAAGTTTATTTGTCACGTGCACCGAATACAACAGTGAAATGCTTACTTACAGGTCCTAACCAACAGTGCAATTTTTAAGTAAAACATAGGTATTAGGTGAACAATAAGTAAAGAAATAAAAACAACAGTGTAAAATAACAGTAGTCAGGCTAATTGAGGTATTATGTACATGTAAGTATGGTTAAAGTGACTGCATATACAGTCGTGGCCAAAAGTTTTGAGAATGACACAAATATTAATTTTCACAAAGTCTGCGGGCTCAGTTTGTATGATGGCAATTTGCATATACTCCAGAGTGAGCATATGAATTTCAATTAATTTCAAAGTCCCTCTTTGCGATGCAAATTAACTGAATCCTCAAAAAAACTTTCCCACTGCATTTCAGCCCTGCCACAAAAGGACCAGCTGACATCATGTCAGTGATTCTCTCGTTAACACAGGTGTGAGTGTTGACGAGGACACGGCTGAAGATCACTCTGTCATGCTGATTGAGTTCGAATAACAGACTGGAAGCTTCAAAAGGAGGGTGGTGCTTGGAATCATTGTTGTTCCTCTTTCAACCATGGTTACCTGCAAGGAAACACGTGCCATCATCATTGCTTTGCACAAAAAGGGCTTCACAGGCAAGGATATTGCTGCCAGTATGATTGCACCTAAATCAACCATTTATCAGATCATCAAGAACTTCAAGGAGAGCGGTACAATTGTTGTGAAGAAGGCTTCAGGGTACCTAAAAGTCCAGCAAGTGCCAGGACCATCTCCTAAAGTTGATTCAGCTGCGGGATCGGGGCACCACCAGTACAGAGCTTGCTCAGGAAGGGCAGCAGGCAGGTGTGAGTATTTGCACGCACAGTCAGGCGAAGACTTTTGGAGGATGGCCTGGTGTCAAGAAGGGCAGCAAAGAAGCCACTTCTCTCCAGGAAAAACATCAGGGACAGACTGATATTCTGCAAAAGGTAGAGGGATTGGACTGCTGAGGACTGGGGTAAAGTAATTTTCTCTGAATCCCCTTTCCGATTGTTTGGGGCATCCGGAAGAAAGCTTGTCCGGAGAAGACAAGGTGAGCGCTACCATCAGTCCTGTGTCATGCCAACAGAAAGCATCCTGAGACCATTCTTGTGTGGGGTTGCTTCTCAGCCAAGGGAGTGGGCTCACTCACATCTTTGCCTAAGAACACAGCCATGAATAAAGAATGGTACCAACACATCTTCCGAGAGCAACTTCTCCCAACCATCCAGGAACAGTTTGGTGAATATCAACAAAACATCGATATTTTGGGTACATGGCCAGGAAACTCCCCAGACCTTAATCCCATTGAGAACTTGTGGTCAATCCTCAAGAGGCGGGTGGACAGACAAAAACCCACAAATTCTGACAAACTCCAAGCACTGATTATGCAAGAATGGGCTGCCATCAGTCAGGATGTGGCCCAGAAGTTAATTGACAGCATGCCAGGGCGGATTGCAGAGGTCTTGAAAAAGAAGGGTCAACACTGCAAATATGGACTCTGCATCAACTTCATGTAATTGTCAATAAAAGCTTTTGACACTTATAAAATGCTTGTAATTATACTTCACTATTCTATAGTAACTTCCGACAAAAATATCTAAAGACACTGAAGAAGCAGACGAGGTTGGAGCGGAGACCGGTATTTATTTATGCGCGACCCGGCCCGGTCTGTGTGTGTGAGTAGTGTATACTATAAATGGAGTAAATCTACCTTGGCGTTGGTGCTCTTTACAATCTGCATGTGTGTGAGTAGTGTATACTATAAATGGAGTAAATCTACCTTTGCTTTGGTGCTCTTTACAATCTGCATGTGTGTGAGTAGTGTATACTATAAATGGAGTAAATCTACCTTGGCGTTGGTGCTCTTTACAATCTGCATGTGTGTGAGTAGTGTATACTATAAATGGAGTAAATCTACCTTGGCGTTGGTGCTCTTTACAATCTGCATGTGTGTGAGTAGTGTATACTATAAATGGAGTAAATCTACCTTGGCGTTGGTGCTCTTTACAATCTGCATGTGTGTGAGTAGTGTATACTATAAATGGAGTAAATCTACCTTGGCGTTGGTGCTCTTTACAATCTGCATGTGTGTGAGTAGTGTATACTATAAATGGAGTAAATCTACCTTTGCTTTGGTGCTCTTTACAATCTGCATGTGTGTGAGTAGTGCTTACTATAAATGGAGTAAATCTACCTTGGCGTTGGTGCTCTTTACAATCTGCATGTGTGTGAGTAGTGTATACTATAAATGGAGTAAATCTACCTTGGCGTTGGTGCTCTTTACAATCTGCATGTGTGTGAGTAGTGTATACTATAAATGGAGTAAATCTACCTTGGCGTTGGTGCTCTTTACAATCTGCATGTGTGTGAGTAGTGTATACTATAAATGGAGTAAATCTACCTTTGCTTTGGTGCTCTTTACAATCTGCATGTGTGTGAGTAGTGTATACTATAAATGGAGTAAATCTACCTTGGCGTTGGTGCTCTTTACAATCTGCATGTGTGTGAGTAGTGTATACTATAAATGGAGTAAATCTACCTTGGCGTTGGTGCTCTTTACAATCTGCATGTGTGTGAGTAGTGTATACTATAAATGGAGTAAATCTACCTTTGCTTTGGTGCTCTTTACAATCTGCATGTGTGTGAGTAGTGCTTACTATAAATGGAGTAAATCTACCTTGGCGTTGGTGCTCTTTACAATCTGCATGTGTGTGAGTAGTGTATACTATAAATGGAGTAAATCTACCTTGGCTTTGGTGCTCTTTACAATCTGCATGTGTGTGAGTAGTGTATACTATAAATGGAGTAAATCTACCTTGGCGTTGGTGCTCTTTACAATCTGCATGTGTGTGAGTAGTGTATACTATAAATGGAGTAAATCTACCTTGGCTTTGGTGCTCTTTACAATCTGCATGTGTGTTGGTACTTTTGGCTCTCTGTTCAGTCTGGACACGCTTTGGTTATTTTTAACTTTTGAAGGCTGAGGTCAACAGTCTTTGGTTTGCATAGTAACTTAGTAATGTGGTTATTTTCTTCATTCTTTGATTCACAGTACCAACAGGCCAGTGAGTTATGGATTTTGGGTAACAATTAATTGCTATGCTTGTCAGTTTAATTTTTTTTATTTTAAATTAAATTTTTACCCCCTTTTCTCCCCAATTTCGTGGTATCCAATTCTTAGTAATTACTATCTTGTCTCTTCGCTACTACTCCCGTACGGGCTCAGGAGAGACTAAGGTCGAAAGCCATGTGTCCTCCGAAACCCAACCCAACCAAGCCGCACTGCTTCTTAACACAGTGTGCATCCAACCCGGAAGCCAGCCACCCCAATGTGTTGGAGGAAACACCTGCGACACCTGCGACAGAGCCTGGGCGCGAACCCAGAGTCTCAAGTGGCACAGCTAGCACTGCGATGCAGTGCCCTAGACCACTGCACCACCCAGGAGGGCCGTCATAATTTTCATTTTTGCTTAAAAACGATTTTGAGCTTACTGGTATAATATATCATAATGCGTCTTTGAAACGTATCTACGACAGGTCAACCTAATGAATACAACAATCAAATCAAATGTATTTATATAGCCCTTCGTACATCAGCTGATATCTCAAAGTGCTGTACAGAAACCCAGCCTAAAACCCCAAACAGCAAGCAATGCAGGTGTAGAAGCACGGTGGCTAGGAAAAACTCCCTAGAAAGGCCAAAACCTAGGAAGAAACCTAGAGAGGAACCAGGCTATGTGGGGTGGCCAGTCCTCTTCTGGCTGTGCCGGGTGGAGATTATAACAGAACATGGCCAAGATGTTCAAATGTTCATAAATGACCAGCATGGTCCAATAATAATAAGGCAGAAGTTGAAACTGTTGAAACTGGAGCAGCAGCACGGCCAGGTGGACTGGGGACAGCAAGGAGTCATCATGTCAGGTAGTCCTGAGGCATGGTCCTAGGGCTCAGGTCCTCCGAGAGAGAGAAAGAGAGAATTAGAGAGAGCACACTTAAATTCACACAGGACATCGAATAGGACATGAGAAGTACTCCAGATATAACAAACTGACCCTAGCCCCCCCGACACATAAACTACTGCAGCATAAATACTGGAGGCTGAGACAGGAGGGGTAAGGAGACACTGTGGCCCCATTCGAGGACACCCCCAGACAGGGCCAAACAGGAAGGATATAACCCCACCCACTTTGCCAAAGCACAGCCCCCACACCACTAGAGGGATATCTTCAACCAACAACTTACCATCCTGAGACAAGGCCGAGTATAGCCCACAAAGATCTCCGCCACGGCACAACCCAAGGGGGGGCGCCAACCCAGACAGGAAGATCACATCAGTGACTCAACCCACTCAAGTGACGCACCCCTCCTAGGGACGGTATGAAAGAGCCCCAGTAAGCCAGTGACTCAGCCCCTGTAATAGGGTTAGAGGCAGAGAATCCCAGTGGAAAGAGGGGAACCGGCCAGGCAGAGACAGCAAGGGCGGTTCGTTGCTCCAGAGCCTTTCCGTTCACCTTTCCACTCCTGGGCCAGACTACACTCAATCATATGACCCACTGAAGAGATGAGTCTTCAGTAAAGACTTAAAGGTTGAGACCGAGTTTGCGTCTCTTACATGGGTAGGCAGATCATTCCATAAAAATGGAGCTCTATAGGAGAAAGCCCTGCCTCCAGCTGTTTGCTTAGAAATTCTAGGGACAATTAGGAGGCCTGCGTCTTGTGCTGTTTGTGGCAACGGCCTTTAAAAAAAAGAAAAAAAAAAAAGACCTAAAATGACACCCAAATCTAACTGCCTGTAGCTCAGGACCTGAAGCAAGGATATGGATTTTCTTGGTACCATTTGAAAGGAAACACATTGAAGTTTGGAGATGTGTTATATTCTCCTATATTCCTTTCACATTAGATCTGGTAAAATATAATCCAAAGAAAAAGCCAATTTTATTTTGTTTTTTTGCACCATCATTTTTGAAATGCAAGAGAAAGGCCATAATGTATTATTCCAGCCCAGGTGCAATTTAGATATTGGCCACTAGATGGCAGCAGTGTATGTGCAAAGTATTTGCATTTGTGTTCAAAATGTTGTATCAAGACTGCCCAAATGTGCCTAATTTGTTTATTAATAACTTTTCATGTTCAAAACTGTGCACTCTCCTCAAACAATAGCATGGCATTATTTCACTGTCATAGCTACTGTAAATTGGACAGTGCAGTTAGATTAACAAGAATTTAAGATTTCTGCCAATATCAGATATGTCTATGTCCTGGGAATGTTCTTGTTACTTACAACCTCATGCTAATCGCATTAGCCCACGTTAGCTCAACCATCCCGCAGTGGACCCACCAATCCTGAAGAATTAACGAGAAGTGGCATGGTTTCAATTCAGTCTTTTCACCACAATGGGGCAGCAATTACCTACTCTTTCACTTTTCAACAGGAGGGTACAGTATAACTTTCTGCTGTTTCTTAACCTGAGTTTGGCTTGTAAATGTAACACTTCGTGGATGTCTGTAGCATATAGCGGCTACGTGTGTGTGTGTAAATGTTCAGGATCATTTTCGTGCTTATACACATTGCAAAATTACATTGACTTTTGTCTGATGTGAAGTATTGCGAATGTATGATGTGAGAAATACTGCTAATATTATATATCAAATATTGATGTTTTAAGAGAAGTAGATATGATGCTCCCAAGGTGCCCCCAAAAGTGAATGCTTTACCTGTGAATAACTACTCATGTTTCTGAAAGAAAGAAAATGGTCAGCTGTTATTTGTTTTATTCTGGTATTGATTATTTCCTTTTCCTTCCCACTTGAAAATGTAACTTCATAACATTTGCAGTTTTCGTTAACGGCTGGGTAAACCATCCTTCCTTAGCAAATGGAGCATGTCGATACTAGACAGACACCCTAAGTATGATTAGATACACTCCCAGATGACGTCCATGTAGTAGACTGTCAGAATCTTACTTTAAACATACTTCATTTGAATTGGTTTTAAACTGTGAACCTAACATGAGGCGGCAAATAAATCCCACTTTGTTTAAATAAAGAAGAAGAAGAAGAAGAAAAGATAGAGGAAATCAAATAAATAGAACCAATCAAAGTGAGTGGTGGAACTCCATGAGGATGACGAAGAGAGAGTCCATTACAAATGAGCGTTCCTTTTCCTTACACTTCCAGACTAGACCAGGTTTGCGATTGGATTGCCTGCCACAATCAGAGCTGAATTACTGTAGGCCTGATATTTATTTCCAGAAACAATTGTACATGTTGTAGCGGGCGCTTTGATTGAACTCCCGGCGGACATGCTGTAGACAGATGTTTAGATGACCTCATGTTTGAAGTAATGTTGATTTTGGATGGGGTGCTGCTTTGCAGTTTTCTCTAAATCACCCCCTCCGACCCCCCCCCACTGTGCGTCTGATACAGCGAGGGCAGGGAGAGGTGCATCCTTCAGAACACACACACACACACGGTCGGGCGGTGTTTCGACTCGGAAGGAAGAGAAGATATTTATGTTCCTATTTCTTTGACAGACAGATGTCTTGTGGGGGGGGGGGGGGGATGAAGCATGACAGTGTTGAAGGATGGATACTGGTGGTGTGATATATTCTGTCTCTTCCTCTCTCTCTCTCTGTGTTTTACTGAGGCGTATGACATACCATCAACATAATTCTGAAAGACGTGTCTAATAAACACCACATTGTCTGAATTCCATCTATAGATAATTAGCTGTCCAGACTCCAAAGCGACATTCTTCGTAACAGACTGTTGTAGATTTAAGTCTTTCTCAGCAAGACATTTAGTTCGGATAGAAGGGATTTCATTAAAAGATTTAAATCTCTCTGAGGGAATCCATTATTCTGATGTTGTTCCTTTATGAAGCAGCCATTCCATTTTGTTACTCGGACTTTTACCGTGTCCAAAATGGCACCCTATTCCCTATGTAGAGCACCATGGGCTCTGGTCAAAAGTAGTTCACTACATACGGAATAGGGTCCCATTTGGGATACTGCCTCCATCTTTGTGTGTAGCCTAGCCTAACTGATAGAAACTCCCCTCATTTTAGATTTTAGAATGGGGGGGGGGGAGTCAATTAAAACACAACCAAACATTAAAAAAATAAACAAAAGATTTATTGTCCTAGTCCCCCTAATTACTGTAGTCAGGAAATGTGAAGGATCATAACGTCAGTAGAAATCAGTTGACTGCAACCATGCATGAAGGGTAATGGGAACAAATGGACCCATGGACCCTGTGCTTCCCAAAATAGATTTGATATGTCCCAGTGGTCTTAAGGCGTCAGCATCCCTCAGTTCGGCTGGTTGACCCGAACGAGTGTGCTTGCATACTCCCTTGAAAGACCTTCGCTCAAAAAATGAGGAAAAGTGGCAATAGTACTATTTGTCTGTTTTTGAGACGTCGTAGTCAGTATACACTTACTCAAAATGTTCTGAATTAATCTAGGAAATCTGTCATTTTGATGTTTTTTTCCGAGATCTTAGTCATGCAATTTTACACCTAAGATATTTCATGCAGTATTCTTCAATGGAAAAATTGGCATGAAAATCAGTCGTCTCTCGTTGAATGACGACAAAGACTTTATTGAAGAATCCCTACTGTTGACCAATCGCCGACGAAGGGGTGTAGGACTTCGGCGGCTTGCCTCCAGAAAAAATGTTGTGTGCACGAACAACTGAACAAAAATAAAAACGCAACATGTAAAGTGTTGGTCCCATGTTTCATGAGCTGAAATAAAAGACCCCAGAAATGGTTCATTATGCACAAAAAGCATTTTTGGTCACAAATTTGTTTACATCCCTGTTCGAGAGCATTTATCCTTTGCCAAGATATTTCATCCATCTGACAGATGTGGCATAGCAATAAGCTGATTAAACAGCATGTTCATTACACAGGTGCACCTTGTGCAGGGGACAATAAAAGGCCACTCTAAAAGGCCGCAGATGTCTAAAATTTTGAGTGAGCGTGCAATTTCATGCTGACTGCAGGAATGTCCACCATAGCTGTTGCCAGAGATTTGAATGTTTATTTCTCTACGTCGTTTTAGAGATTTTGGCGGCACGTCCAACCGACCTCACAACCGCAGACCACGCGTAACCACGTCAGCCCAGGACCTGCACATCTGGCTTTTTCACCTGGGGTATTGTCTGAGACCAGCCACCAAGACAGCTGATGAAACTGTGGGTTTGCACAACCAAAGAATTTCTGCACAAACTGCCAGAAACTGTCTCGGAAGCTCAATTGCGTGCTTGTCGTCCTCACCGGGGTCTTGACCTGAGTGGGAAAATGCTCACCTTCCATGGCCACTGGCAAGCTGGAGACCTGTGCTCTTCGTGGATAAATCCCAGTTTCAACTGTACCGGGACGATAGCAGAGAGAGTGTATGGCGTCGTGTGGGTGAGCGGTTTGTCAATGTTGTGAACAGGGTGCCCCATGGTGGCGGTGGGGTTATGGTATGGGCAGGCATAAGCTATGGATGTAGCCGGATGTGGAGGTCCGTGGCTGGCATGGTTCACATGTTCTACGGTTGTGAGGACGGTTGGATATACTGGCGATTTCTCTACAAAGACATTGGATGAGGCTTATGATCATTTAATGTTAATTTCCCTATCTAGCAACCGCTCTGTTGGACAATACAAATTCAGCATGCCAATTATGTTGGGACAAAACTGCCCATTTTAGAGTGACCTTTTATTGTCACCCAGCACAAGGTGCACCTGTGTAATGATCATGCTGTTTAATCAGCTTCTTGATATGCCACACCTGTTTGGTGGATAGATTATCTTGACAAAGGGGAAATGTTCACTCACAGGCATGTAAATGCAATTTGTGCACAACATTTGAGAGAGAGAAACTTTTTGTGCATATGGAACATTTCTGGGATCTTTTATTTCAGCTCCTGAACCATGGGACCAACACTTCTTGCGTTTTTTGTTCAGTGAATATTTTTCTAGATAGTTAACATTAGCTAGTCGGCTGTACCTGTACCAAAACTCCAGTGTTTCTCCTTCTATAGGTTGGTCTCAATGATCTTTTTAAATGGTGAGCCAACATGTTTTCAACACTTATTTGGATTATTTCCAAGACCGATCAAAAACGTATTTTCTCTCTTGTCCCTCTGCAGCAGACATATGGTGAGCAATATGTTTGGAACATGGAATCACAATTTAAATCGCAGTATCGAATCGCAATACACATAAAATCGTGATGCGTATAGAAGTGCAATTCATATCGTATCGTCACCTAAGTATCGTGATAAAATCGTATCGGGAGGTCCCTGGCAATTCCCAGCCCTATGCAGTAATTTGGTCGTCAATTTCTGTCTCAAAGAAGATAATGTGCCATTCAATAGATATCTAATGTCAACATAAAAGAGGACCGTAGGCTACCTCTTAATCAGCAGTTGTGTGTATGAGAGAGTGGTTGGGTGGTCTAGTGGAGATTTAGTCTGTGCTGTAATGTACGACCCTCAGACCAGCTGCTGACGTTATCTTAATAAGGTGATTTATGGAACTGCCTCACTGACTGAGTGGGGGACCACAGGATGCAGTGTGTAGGAGGAAACTTCTTTATTGTGATGCTGAAGAGTTAGCATTAAACACATTCACTCTCAAATACAGGCACACACACAAGCCATCCATCATGCATGTTATGTTGCTGTGACCAGTAAGGATAATTGCAGTGTTATGTTAGGAGCAGAATCTGCAGGATAATTATGATTTTTCGAAATGGGAGGCTGTCCCTGGACTATCGCTAGTCTCATTTACCACGGTACAATTATTACGAGGGCACTGCATCCAGTCGAGGTGGCTGTAGCGTGCAGTGACAACGTTTTGTATGTGGTAATATTGTAATGATGCTTTTTATGTCCTCTCTGACGTCTAGTGAATAATCTTCGGTTGGGTCAGCATGACATTACATCCTCCTCACCCATGCTCAGCAAATCCACTACTTACTAGAGGTCGACCGATTTTATGATTTTTCAACGCCGATACTGATTATTGGAGGACAAAAAAAGCAGATACTGATTTAATCGGCCGATTTTTAAAAATGTATTTGTAATAATGACAATTAAACAATACTGAATGAACACTTATTTTAACTTAATATAATACATCAATAAAATCAATTTAGCCTCAAATAAATAATGAAACATTTTCAATTTGGTTTAAATAATGCAAAAACAAAATGTTGGAGAAGAAAGTACAAGTGCAATATGTGCCATGTAAGGAAGCTAACATTTTAAGTTCCTTGCTCAGAACATGAGAATATATGAAAGCTGGTGGTTCCTTTTAACAGGAGTCTTCAATATTCCAAGGTAAGAAGTTTTAGGTTGTAGTTATTATAGGAATTATAGGACTATTTCTCTCTACCATTTGTATTTCATATACCTTTTGACTATTGGATGTTTTGGCACTTTGGTATTGCCAGTGTAACAGTATAGCTTCCGTACCTCTCCTCGCTCCTACCTGGGCTCGAACCAGGAACACAACGACAACAGCCACCCTCGAAGCAGCGTTACCCATGCAGAGCAAGGAGAACAACTACTCCCAAGTCTCAGAGCGAGTGACGTTTGAAACGCTATTAGCGCGCACCCCACTAACTAGCTAGCCATTTCACATCACATCGTTACACCAGCCTAATCTCGGGAGTTGATAGGCTTGAAGTCATAAACAGCAGAGCTGCTGGCAAATGCACAAAAATGCTGTTTGAATGAATGCTTACGAGCCTGCTGGTGCCTACCATCGCTCAGTCAGACTGCTCTATCAAATCAGACTTAATTATAACATAATAACACACACAAATGCGAGCCTTAGGTCATTAATATGGTCGAATCCGGAAACTATCATCTCGAAAACAAGACATTATATTATGTCAGTGAAATACGGAACTGTTCCATATTTTATCGGGTGGCATGCATCAGTCTAAATATTCCTGTTACATTGCACAACCTTCAATGTTATGTCATAATTACGTAAAATTCTGGCAAATTAGCTCACAATGAGCCAGGCTGCCCAAACTGTTGCATATACCCTGACTCTGCGTGCAATGAACGCAAGAGAAGTGACACAATTTCACCTGGTTAATATTGCCTGCTAACCTGGATTTCTTTTAACTAAATATGCAGGTTTAAAAATATATACTTCTGTGTATTGATTTTAAGAAAGGCATTGGTGTTTATGGTTAGGTACACGTTGGAGCAACGACAGTCCTTTTTCGCGAATGCGCACTGCATCGATTTATATGCAACGCAGGACACGCTAGATAAACTAGTAATATTGATTATGATTGATTTAAGTTTAATGCTAGCTAGCAACTTACCTTGTCTTCTTACTGCATTCACGTAACAGGCAGGCTCCTCGTGAGGCAGGTGGTTAAGAGCATTGGACTAGTTAACAGTAAGGTTGCAAGATTGAATCCCTGAACTGACAAGGTCAAATCTGTCGTTCTGCCCCTGAACAAGGCAGTTAACCCACTGTTCCTAGGCCATCATTGAAAATAAATATGTGTTCTTAACTGACTTGCCTAGTTAAATAAAGATTTAAATAAAGGTGTAAAAAAAAAAAAATTGGCCAATTTCCGATTGTTATGAAATCGGACCTAATTATTCGGCCCGACCTCTACTACTTACTCTACCGTTTGTAGCTCTGCACTCAATGACAGAAACCAAATATTTTTGGGGAGTAATATATTCCATTCTGAAGAAATTGCACCGGTAATGTAAATGGGGAGAAGAGGACAGATGTTAAGGAAACAGCCAGACCATCTCAGTGAATTCCTCTGTAATAGAAATGTGAAGGAATACATACTACAGCATATGGTAACTATGAGGAAATCGGCTAAACAAGCTATGCTTAATTGAGCACTTAGTCTAAGTAGTCAAGGGGCAAGGCTAGAGTGACCCTGGAAGAAAGTGTGTGTTCCCTTCTCTCTGTGTGTGTGCGCGCGCCCCTGTGTGTATACGACTACGCCTGTGTGTGCGCACGTTGTGTCTCTGTCGTATGTTCTTTGTGTTTTGAAGAGCTCTATATTTCAGTAAAACCACTCCTGTCCAGGCACAGGCAGGCCCAGTCTTTTTGTTTCTGAACCCATTTAATTAAGTTACAATGGAAAATAAGTACTGTATAGGCTCTCTGAGAAGAGTGGCGTTCGGGAGCACCGCGCCCTGATCATCACCATCCGGATAGCTGGGTTTCATTTGAATAAAGCAGAACCCTCCACTTCAGATGCTAGTCTATAGCAAGATCTTCATCCATGTTGCCATCCCCTCTGCTCTGTCCTGCCATCGCCATAGAAACCAGACTCAATGCCTTGGAAGTGAGTTATTATTTGACATTGAACTTGCTGAACTGTAGCATCTGTTATCCTGTACTAGAGACCACTACGTAAGGGATAATCAGCAAGGAGCTATGCTTTCTATGGAAAATAATGCACGACGCGGAAGCTATGTTCCACCATGTGCTGGTGGAGTGGAACTAACCTTCCATGGAGTCGCATTATTTTCCAGAGAATGCATAGAGCCCAGAGTTGATTATCCCGCTTTTAACGCGGCTGTAACTTAACACCATTTGCAACAAGAAATGTGTTGATTTGGTGGTTTGAATGTGTTCAACATCCACTGAAGTAGCTAGGGAGTTTACTAGGTAGCTACAGTAGTTGCCTTGGGGAATTTCCATCTAAAAGGACCCGTGAGCAGCAAAATGTGAAGGTCATAGGAGAATGTCAAATGAAAGCTAAGAGTCTATATTTTTAAGAAATGAAGTCATATTTTTTTCTCCAACCATTTTCCACGCTAAAAATGAGTAATACGCAAAGGTTTGATTTCTGGTCAAATGGATGGAAAAGGGGTCTTCGTCAACATCTACCAGAAATATTATTAAAAAGTATTAGAAATACATCAAAACACAGTTATGTTGACGTAAAGACCCCTGCCAGCTAATATCAACACTTATTTTTTATTTTGGAGAAACGATTTGCCTTCTGTGACGTAAAGAGACATTCCCTTGTAATTCCGTTACCAAAAACCCACATATTTTCTAATTTCTCTCCCTCGTGAGGAGGGAGAATAATGAATGTTCAGAAGTAACATGTAAAGGCAGACCTAACAATTTTAATTAAGGTTTTTACTGATATTATTAAGTGATTTAAAACGTGTGAATTCTGTTAACAAATCTGTATTACAGTTACTGCAATTGAATTGGCTACATTGGAAAGTCATAGTAGTAAAAAAAACACAGTTGGGTCACCTGGTACTGTTCTCCTTTTCTCTGGCATACTGTTATGTTCAGCTCATAACAGTTAGTTTTTTCTCTCTTTCTGTCATCTGATGGTCAAAGCAAGACTGTGAAAACAGTCTGGACAACCCCTCTCTCTGCCGGTCTCTCTCTCTATCTTCTCTCTCCAGTAAATATCACTTCTCCCGGCTCTTTCTGACTACCATGATACCTACCCTCTCTTCCCTGTAACGAGCGTCCTCGTCCACTGAGTAACGGCCGACACTGAACGTCGATGGATGTTGAAATTTGGTCAGTCCACCCTGGCCCGGAACATACCTGTACCAATCGTAGACATCTATGTTTCACAAGTTTGGACAGAACAGTAAAGTATATTTGAGTTCAGTACAGTAGAGCACTCTAGAGTAGAGTCCTTTACTGTGATGTGCTCTACTGCACTGTGCCTTACTGTGATGTCCACACTTGTGAAACGTAGACATCTATGTTTGTTTCAGATTTGGTCCGGAATGTAGAATGTAAAATAATAGCCAATGTATAGAATAATACCCAAATATGCAAAAGAAGAATATTGCATATTTCTACCTTGTGTACCTAATTTAGGATACATCACCACGAAGAGAATAATATTCATATCCATAATGATGTATTTCTGTATAGTACAGATCGGAAACCCATGATGTAATTCCGTTACCGGATGTCATTCCACGGTAGTTCAATAACCAAAAGGCATTTCTTCAATTTCAGGGTGTCATGCCACAGCTGACACCCTTGTTCTTTCTGCATACATCTTCCAATCTTCATTCGGAGCAGTTTTTGGAAAACGTAGTTGCATAAAAACACTGAGGGAGATTTTACCTTAATTCTGTTACCAA
The DNA here is from genome assembly GCF_034236695.1 of Oncorhynchus nerka. Lineage (NCBI taxonomy): Eukaryota > Metazoa > Chordata > Actinopteri > Salmoniformes > Salmonidae > Oncorhynchus > Oncorhynchus nerka. The sequence continues at coordinate 40,379,806 of NC_088413.1, forward strand.
ACTTTGCATCTGCGCCGGTTCTCCCACTAAATGTGTTTTTGTGACATTTTCTGTGTAGATTTTTTCAAAGTAGTCATTGTGCACGGACTTGCATGGTTTAAACTTTTGTTTAGCATATATTTTAAAGTGAAAAATCTCAGTCGGTGTAATTCCATTATTGTGGAATTGCCCTTGGTAACCAAACAGACTTCCTAGGTGAGTTAACCAAACCATCAGTCCTAGCTTGCTATAAAAATAGAATTGAACAATGCCGATAATGTTGTCAATTTGACTTTTGCTTTCAAAAGCAGCTCAAACATAGAACATGTAGGCTAAGAATGAACTATAGCCATTGAATTATTCCGTGCGTTATAGGGAAATAATGCACTCTCTAGAATGCCCTTCAAGCCAATCAGAAATGAGTATTCAACATTTCCATTGTATAATTAAGCAATAATTGATGAGGGAGTATGATATATGGCTAAGGCTGTATACCACGGCTATGGGCTGTTCGTATGCACAATGCAACGCAGAGTGCCTGGCCATATACCACAAACCCCCAAGGTGCCTTATTGCTATTATAAACTGGTTACCAACGTAATTAGATTAGCACAAATATTTTTGGGGTAATAACCATGGTATACGGTCTGATATACCACGACTTTCAGCCAGTCAGCATCCAGGAGCCAAACCAACCAGTTTGTAATGTGTATTATCAGTGATTGTTCAGATATAGATATGATTGCCAAAAGCCGATTTTTGTTTGTTCTCAACATTTTGTGTCAGATAAAATCTAACTAAGGCATCTGAATTTGATGCAAAAAATCTAAAGTTCAGATAATTACAAACCTCGTTTCTACTGGAAGTACAGAAATATAAATAAACATAATAAGTACTCTCAAAAAAACACAAACAAAAAAAGCCCAAAAGAAACAACCCTTGAATTACATGGCACTGTGGGGTGTGTGTGTGTGTGTATAATGTGAGTTTGTGTGTGTGCTCTTGTGTACGTGCGTGCGTATTGTGTGTTTGTCAGTGCGCATCATGTACTTTCCCCTGTGTGTGTGTGTGTGTGTGTGTGTGTGTGTGTTTCTCTGGATAAGATGGTAGAATGTGTTTTACAGTAATCCTCTGCCAAGATGTAAATCCAGTTTTAAAAACTAGCTCTCACCATGCATACAGCCTCCTCTCCCTCCCTCCCCCCTTTGTTAACTGTATCAAGATGAGTGTTTGGGCCAGTGCAGTAATCATAATGTTATTTGTTGTGCTCGTGAGCCAATTTGTACCTTTACTGCACGGGGAAAATATCCCGTGTGCCTGGTCACTGGGTGAGCTTTTGTTTGCGTGTGTCAAAGAGGATCTTGCCACCAGGCTTTGATTTAGGGGAAGCTCCAATTTTTACACACACTTTAGATTATGTGTGATCTTGAGTTGGTAGAGAATGACATGGGTTTAGGAGGAGGACGTTGGCGGAGGAAGAGGTAACATTTGATAATGAGGAACAAAACTGAACTCATTTGGAATTTGTTTACAATTTCATTTTCCTTTCAAGGAGGGCAAGAGCCTCGCGGTGAAATCAAGGCAAACGCAAATGTCACAATCGTGAAAGTGCATGTGAAGACAAAGGCAGCGACTCAGCTTTATTTTGTGAAATAAAGCCAATATGCTCTGGATATGAAGATATAAAACTGTTGCTGGGTCATGGAAATGAGCAGGTTCTGTCACGGTGGTTTTCACCCCTCCCTCGTGTTCTGTGTTCCCCAGTGTTCAGTGTCTCCTATAGGGTGGGGCTGGGACCCTCGGGCAGAGGGGGGGGGTGACTCAACTGTAATGTACTCTAGCTATTGTTACATTACATTTTAAACATCTGACAGAGGCTCTTATCCAGAGCGACTTACAATCAGTACATTGATTCAACTTAAGTAGTTAGTAACCAACTGGGTTGTACCTATTGTTTACAGCTACTGTCAATGTGATTGGACTGACTCACCTCTGGGCTGTCTTCAGAGCACTGGGCTGTCTTCAGAGCACTGGGCTGTCTTCAGAGCACTGGGCTGTCTTCAGAGCACTGGGCTGTAGCAAAGCGCTATAAAATGTTTCGCAATGGAAAAAATGAAAATTAGCATTTTATTTTGGATGAATTCAGTTACAATTGGTTGAAGGCCGTATTCAGACTTAGTCGCTGTGTGTTACAATCTGGACATTGAAAGAAATCGGAAGGTCTGGAGGAAATCACACCATAGATTTTTACAACAAATTACTGTGCTTTGGTTTACGCTTAGCTTAAATGTAGCATAAGCTATAAGCCAACCATTACGCTAGCAACACAAGTCACCCTTTTGACTAACATTCTTTGTGAGTCTAGAGGGCAGAAGAGAGCTAATGTTGATGGCGAAACACTACTTGCTTTGCATCAGAAACGCACTTGTACACCCGTTAACATTTTTCAGGGCATGACATTGACTTGAGTTTTCGCCAAAATCACGAGAGGCCTCCAAACACACCGATTTACGCGGGTTCAGTATAGCTGTCAATGTGATACAATGTTATTCATTTGTATATCAACTGACAAAGATGTTAAAAGCAATGCAAACGACTTCCCATCCTTGTTGCGGTACCACCGTGGGTATGCCTCACCCCTCTTCTTGTCCCTGAAAGACTACAGTATTGTCACACCAGATACATCCCATGTGTAATGTGAGTTCATCACAGAGAAAATACATTCCATTACGCTGCAGGTGTCAGGTCAATGGTTCAAGGGCTTTCGCCTAATCTTCAGTCCCGGTCGGTAACTACTGCTGTGCGACTGTGAGGCGTTGAAAGGCTCACATATGTTTTCACCGCTGTGTCAAGTCGCACATCATTTGACGTGTCCTACTGGGAAAGGCTTGGTATGGCTCGCAATATGGCTCGCAAATCCACATCAAACAACGTGAGATTATATGCCTTTTCCTTTCCTACTAATCGGACTCCAAACCTATCCAGTTTTCTGTTCATATTGATCTATTACCTGTATGGTTTTCCAACAACAGGAATTCACACCGTGATCAGTATGTTAGGAAGTAGTGGACAGACCACACGGGGAAGGGAGCCCAGGAGCTGTTTGGGTCCAGGGGGAGAAGAAGAGTAGTGGACAAGGGAGGAGAGGAGGAAGGAGGGCGGGAGAGAGCAATGGATGGGTGGGATGGGGGGGGGTTGAGCAAGGTTAAATTATCAGTGTTTTGTGTGCTCAGTGGGCTGACCAACCACTGAGCGCTCGTGTTTGCGCGCGTGCCTACTAAAGACCTCTCTGCTCAGCCGGTCTGCTCTCCTCTGCGATGATGAGATCCGTGACAGATGCTTTCTCGATAGGAAGAATCCCCCAGAAGCCTTTGGCAGGACAGAACACACAGGTCGGTGAGGCGCCGTTTCCATTGTGGCTGCGTCCCAAATGGCACCGTATTCCCTTTATAGTGCACCACTTTTGACCAGGGCCCTCATTGCATGACAAAGGGAATAGGGTGCCATTTGGGACACACTAAGTCAAGGGGCTGGATGGGGCCGGGGTGAAATATTGATGTTAATGTCTTCAAAAGGGGGAAAATATGACTGGTCTCTTACAAGGGAGATTCCAAATGTTCTTCATGTGTATCCGCGGGGGAGGTGATTTTATATCCTAACGCTTAAGTTCAGGTGTGCATGTGTGTACGTACATACACTACCGGTCCAAAGGTCTAGAACACCTACTCATTCAAGGGTTTTTCTTTTCTTTTTACTATTTTCTACATTGTAGAATAATAGGGAAGACCTCAGAACTATGAAATAACACATATGGAATCATGTAGTAACCAAAAAAGTGTTAAACAAATCAAAATATATTTTATATTTGAGATTCTTCCAAATAGCTGCCCTTTGCCTTGATGACTGTTTTGCACACTCTTGGCATTCTCTCAACCAGCTTCACGAAGTTGTGACCTGGAATGCATTTCTATTAACAGGTGTGTCTTGTTAATTTGTATAATTTCTTTCCTTCTTATTGCATTTGAGCCAATCAGTTGTGTTGTGACAAGGTAGGGGTGGTATACAGAAGACCAGGTCCATATTATGGCAGGAACAGCTCATTTCAAGAACTTTGAATGTTTCTTCAAGTGCAGTGGCAAAAACCATCAAGCACTATGATGAAACTGGCTCTCATGAGGACCACCACAGGAAAGGAAAACCCAGAGTTACCTCTGCTGCAGAGGATAAGTTCATTGGAGTACAGCCCAAATAAATGGTTCACAGAGTTCAAGTAACAGACACATCTCAACATCAACTGTTCAGAGGAGACTGCATGAATCAGACCTTCATGGTTGAACTGCTGCAAAGAAACCACTACTAAAGGACAGCAATAAGAAGAAGAGACTTGCTTGGGCCAAGAAACACACAAATGCTGGAAATCTGTCCTTTGGTCCGATGAGTCCAAATTTTGCTCATCTTGTTTGCTTTTAGTGGGACTATAATTTGTTTTTCTACAGGAGAACCTCCAGGCTGTGTAAAGGCTATTTGAC